>NW_021703767.1:82733585-82774744 GCF_005190385.1 Monodon monoceros
GGATGGATGGATGGATGGATGGATGGATGGATGGATGGATGGATGGAAGGGTGGATGGGTGGATGGGTGGATGGGTGGATGGGTGGATGGATGGATGGATGGATGGATGGGTGGATGGGTGGATGGATGGGTGGATGGGTAGATGGATGGGACAGGAACTGGATCCCATCACAGCCCACTAACACATGCACATTCTTTCCAGCGTGTGTAGATCCCTGGCTCCAGGCTAGGCACAGAGCAATGCTGGGTAAATACTGATTTAGCTGAGACATCCCTTCCATCCACCCTCACTAGGCATCCCCTCACCATGCATCCCCCCGCCCCGACCCAGGACAAGGACAAAAAGCCTTATCTGCCCCAAGAAGCCTCAGTGCCCACCCCCCTCACCTGGACACTGTTTGCAGCAGTCAGTGGGGTTGGCACGGACAGGCTGGGCACAGGCCAGCCGGGGACACTGCACCTTCTCACAGTGCACCTCTCCAGTGCCCCCCTGTAGGGATCCATTGAGTGAGGGGTATCAGGAAAAAGGAGGAGCACATAAGCCTCCTGCTTCCTCCCTCTCCTTTCCCACACCTCCAAAGTAATACATCCCTGGCCTTTTACTCAGAGGCCCTGGGCTGGGGCTTTTTATGTACCTGAACTCAAATCCTCATTGTGGCCCTGCAAGGTAGGTGCTACCACATCTGCTTATGGGAGAGGAAAGTGAGACTCAGGGACGCACAGAAAGTGCCCAGGGTTACATGGAGCTAGTCAGCTGGCAGAGCCAGAGTTCACACCCAAATCAGTCCGTGCCCTTTTCCTTTATAGGAAGCCAGCTCTCAGAGCCCAGGGAGCTCTTCTCATGTTATTTTGATCCTTGAGCCCTCCTCACCAAGACTGGGCTTTCCTCTCCTACCAGCCCCCTCCCCAGCTCTGCAGACCCGCTGGGTTCCAGCACCACAGAAGACTGGGTGGCCATACCTTGCAGGTGCAGACAGCACACTTAATTAAGCCAAATGGGGGCACGACAGGGTGCCACCGGGTGCCCGCTGCCCGCCAGCTCCGGTCGCCATCAAAATAGCAGCCTGGTGGGGGACAGTGCCCAGCTGCCATTAGCACTGAGTTCATTGGCTGGGCCCACAACCCAGGACTGAGCCTCAGGCCAACCCCACAGTAGTCTAACCACAGGGCCCACTTGTGGGCCAGTGAATCTGATGAAGTCTATCAGGTGTCACTTGTAACCTGTGCCCCTCAGCCTCCCTCCACCCCCATAAACACTCTCCCCCTCCCACCACCCCCCCGCGTCCCACCCAACAGCTCCTCTGGATTCCCTACCCCTCCACGCCCACTTCTGCTCACCCTCTCCAGGGTCCCTGTTCTTCGGCAGCCCCGGCAGGTCGCCGACATCTTGCTTCTCTGTGGATCCAAAGTAGTGAAAGCAGACGGTGGCCCCCTCCTTCCCTCCGCAGAGGCCTCACGCCCACACGGTGGACCCTCCATTACCCTCTCCGCTCCTGCAGGGCACTCACCCGGGCACACAGGGCAGCACTGATCCGGCGCCTGCACCGGGCTTGGGCAGCTGGTTTGCGGGCACACCATGGGGTCACAGATCACCGTGCGTCTCTACGGGGAGAGGTTGGGGGTTGACTGCGATCCTGACCCAGAACCCAGGCCCCAGTGTGCCCTTCCAGGGCCTCCTACCTGGCAGGTGCAGAGCGAGCAGAGCGGGTCATAGTTAGGAGCCCAGCGAGCCCCATGGGGGCGCTGCTGCCCCTCGAAGAAGCAGGTGTTGGGGTCTCGGAGCCGCCCGGGGCCACCAGGTTTGGCTGGCGCTGGGGCATCTGGGCCTAGCACAGCGGGCAGCGCGGCCACCTCGGCCACCACTGCATCCAGAGCCCCGGGCACCCGTATTTCTTCGGCCCCTGCTGCCGCCAGGCGCAGGCCGCCCGCCTCGCACTGGTTGGCGATGTGCACCTGAGAGGAGAGGCAGGTTGAGGCAGCGCCCGGGCTCCCCCTTGCGTCTCCACCAGCAGCGGCCAGTCAGCCCAAGACACCCTGAGCGCCCCTGAGCCCCAGGAGGATGCTATTATCCACGGCAATCATCCCAGCTGCCAAGGACAGATGGTCAGCTACTAGCCTCACTAAGTACCTCGTCTGGCTTCAGCCTCCCGACCAGTGAGGAGGGAGTGTGTGTGATTCCACCAGCCCCGGGGTTCAGAGAAAGCAAGGGACTGACTAAGGCACACAGTGATAGCCCAACACTGGACCATCCCCACCGGCCCACACTGCCTGCCTACCTGCCCTCGCAGCTCCCCTTGGGGGCTACCCTTGGTGGTGATCAGCAAGGAGGCAGAGCCCTGTGCCAGGTGCCGCAGCAGCTCAGGCTCCAGATCCTTGACCACGCCCTGGGCCTGTGAGTAGACAGAATCAGGGGCGGGAACAAGGCACTCTAGGGCTGAGCCTACCACTCCCAATTCGCGGGTAAGGACACTGAGGCCCAGGGAGATTAAGTAAGGCCTCCAGGATAGCAAAGCCCAGCGGCGATGGTGTAGAGCTCAGAAGCCGGGTCTCTCTAGCCCCGATTCCATGGCAACCCACCCCATGTCGGGGGCTTGGTCCATCCCACATACCCCTCTGGAGGTTCAGGATATTACATACTATCCAAGAGATCCCACCAGAGTAGGATGCAGGAGAGAGGATGGATAATAAAAGGCTGAGTCAGATTCATACCCGGGTCTGTCTGACTCCTGAGGCTGCCTGCTCTCTGCTTCTCCTGCCAAAGGCCCACACAGCCTTTCATGCGAGAAAGTAGATCTTTTCCAAACTGCCTCCCACCATCACGTCCTCACCTCTGGGCCATAGAATCCCTTCAGCAGCCGCCGGGGCCCTGGCATCCCAGGAGGCCCGAGGAGGTGGGCAGTGATGGTGCCCTGTTCTGAGCCACCAAGCCCAGCCAGCAGCACTTCATAGTGCAGGTGACAGTGGGTATCCAGGGAGAGCCAGGCATGCCCTGCTGCCTGGCTCTGCACGGGGGGCAACACCAGGGCTCCTGCCAGGGGCACAGGTAGTGCTGGATCCAGACAGAGGAGAGGTGACAGATGAGAAGGTGGCCTAGAGCAGCGACTCAATCCCGGCATTCCCCGTCTCCCCCAACACGGACTCCACGAGCTGCCAGGCACTGTCCACAGGCCCAGGGCTGGGGCAGCAGCAAGTGAGAGCCCTGCACCGTGTGTGGTAACAGGGAGGGTCTCCCGGCAGGGCCACCCTACACATCCCCACCTTCTCCAGATGCCAACTGGAGCTCAGGCACAGAGAAAGACACCACGCCAGGCTCTGGCCCTCTGGCACCATCCCTCACATGCTTGAGTCACAGGTTAGAGGACACCAAAGGGCAGGCAGACCCCTGGAGCACTCACTATCATGGCGGGCGCTGTGCCCACTGTAGGGCAGGGCAGCCACGTGCCCCCGCAGCTCTCCATCTGGGAAGTCCTTGGTGCCCACGTTCAGGAACAGCTCATTCTGCAGCAGCATATGAGCCCCCCGGGCACCCAGCCCAGGGCAGACACCCACAGCCTGGGGGGCAGGGAAGGGTGAGCCCCAGCTGTAGCCCGCCGGGTCCCAGATGAACCCCTCCTCAGCTTTCACACAAGCCCAAGATTCTGAACCCTTTCCATGTTTTGTGCCCCCACTAAACCCATACACACTTCCTCACACCAGTAACACTGGATAAGAACCTGGCGGGCCCAGGTTCAAGTCCCTTCCCTGCCACTTCCTACCTATGCAACCATCTTGAAGAGTTATTTAATCTCTCTGATCCTTCACTTCGCCATCTATAAATGAGTACTGTGAGGGCCAAAAATAACAGAAGCAAGACAACCAGTACAGTTTGTGACACGTAGAAAGGCTCAATAAATGGCAGCCACTGCGATCACGTTTGCTATTACGTGATCTGCTGCACTGGTCTCCCTGTATAACTCCTTCCACTTGACATGAGCTTCCTGAAGAGAGGGGCCACATCTGATTTTCTTTGTACTGCAGTCTTTAGCCTGAGACTCACTAAAAAATGTGTCCAGTGAAGCAATGCATCAGTGAGAGAGCCTGTGAGTGAGTGAATGATGCGGAACATCCCTGCTCATCCAACATGGCTTCCCACAGCCCCCGGCACTGTCAGCTCTGGTGCCTGGGACCTGCGGCTCTACCCTGCCTGAAGCACTCACCGTGTATCCTCCCGGCTGGAGTCCAGCCATGTGGCACAGGACAGTGTGCTGGTTCCTCCGCTGAGGCTTGGTCTCCAGCGTCATGGCCACCACCTCGCTGCCTGTACCTACCACCTGTACCTGGAGGGCAGGGTCAGGGAGGGCAAACTGGAGTAGCAGAGAAGGCCTGGGCCCTGAACCATTGCAGGCCAAAGCCCCGCCCTGCTCTGCTGCCCTCCCACCTCCTCCATCCCCCAGCTCTTACTTGGTAGATCAGGGAGCCATTTCCTAGCAGTGTAAGGCTGGCCGAGCCGGCTGCACCTGTCTGAACGGGGATCAGGGCATCGGCCCCACAAAGGACACTTTGCAGAACTGCAGAGGGGCAAGACAGGTGGAGGCAGGCTTGCTGCATGGCCATTCACATCCCCAGCCCCCAGGATCCCTCCTATACCCCCCCAGCCCCTCCTCTGGCACTTCTCTGTGCCTCTCAGTTGTGTGTGCCCGGGGTGCCAGGCTTCGCCCTGCCTCACCATCACAGCTCTGCCTGGCAGCAATGTGTCCACTGATGCGCAGCCCTGACCCACTTGCCCTCTCCAGGGCCATCTGCAGCTCCCCCAGCACCAGCCAGTCCATCTCCTGGGCTGTCAGGTTGGGCAGCACTTCAGCAAAGCCCGGCTCCTGGGGGCAGAGCAGGGTATGGTGGGCACAGCAAGAGGCCAGAACCGGTGGCAGTAAGAGCCAGATCCTTGCTCACCTGGGCCGAGGCATTGGCCTGGAGCTCTCGCAGTAGCTTCCCCTGGTGTAGAATCTGGAGCCGCAAGGGAACCTGGGCTGGTCCTGCAATAGCCACACATGTGGATACCTCTGAAACATAGGTGATCTCCCTACCCTCCTCCTATGTGCTGCCCCCATTCCACTTACCCCCACTCCTGGCTTCCAGCAGCCCACGGAAGAGCAGCAAAAAATGCAAGGAGTCCTCTGTGTCACTGAGCGTGAGGAGGGCAATGCCCCCTATGCCCTGCTGTGGGGGGCCTTCCAGGGTCAGGATGGCACTGAAGGTCTCTGGGGGAGAAAGGACCATAAGAGCCCACCAGAAAGTCCCCTCCTCAGCCCACTCCATTCCTGGGGGTAGAGAAGACTCCAAACTTCACGTCCAGGGGCTGTTTGCTCCCCTCACCTGCGGCCAGGGCCCGATGCCGGATGAGAGGCCCCCAGACCTCCCCTGAAGGGTGACTGGGTGTCACGAGTGCCACATGCAGCTGTTCTGCCCTAAGGAGCCGCAGAGACAACCGAGGCACTGCTCGCCACACCCCACAGACCTGGAACAGAGAGATAAGAAGACTCTACTCAGAATGCAGGACAGGCCTGCTGAGAGGCCCATGTCTGGTGAGGAAGGAATATGGGAAGCTGCCCCCAGGCCCTCCTAGGAAGTTTGAGAAGGGGCCCTGGAGCCAGATGCCAGGGTCCAAATCCTGGCTCCACCACTTACTAGCTGTGTGACCTTGAGCAAGTCACATTCTGCTACTGAGCCTCAGTTCCCTCATCTGTAAAATGGGCATCATAATGTCAGTGCCTTTCTCCCACTGGGCTGTTGTGAGGACCCAAGCAGGTAATGCAGAACATGCTCTCAGCACAGCGCCCAGACTGGATAAGCACTCATAAACGGCATCATCTCACCAGGCCATCTTGGGTAGGGGCTGCAGGGTGTTCAAACAGGATGCTGCCAGTGGAGTCTGAGAAGCGGATTCGGGTAGGGCGGTCCAGCCTGGTAATGAGAGTCCCCTGAGCACAGACTCCGAGCCTGAGCCAGAAGCAGCCCCTCCAGCCTCCCCAATTCTCCCTCCCTGGCCCCCAGCTGACCCCTCCTCCCTCCTTCCCCTTTCTCACCGCCGGTAGGAGATGGAGAACCGCAGACTAGAGCGCAGCAGTGACACTCGGGCCCGTGCCACCGCTTGCGACCTTGGCCCTGTCAGCAGCGCCACGAAGTCTGTGAGGGAAGGAAGATATCCCTAGTACCGCCACCCGCTGCTGCAGCCCGGCCCCAACCATGACCCCGGTCCTCACTTGCGCAGCCCCTGCCTACCCGTGTGGCCATCTCCACGCCCCCGATCCTCAGCTCCGGGCTCCCCGCGGTCGCTGTAGCTTCGGTGCTCTGGGTCCCGCGGATACTCGAAGGCCAGGCCCGTTGGCTGCTTTTCCGGACCGCTGCGCTCTGAACCGGGGGTGGGGGATGCGGGTTTCAGCTGGGCACGAGGAGGGCCAGTTGGCCGCTCCATTCGCTCCATCCGCGTGGCCCAGGACCAAGCATCGCGGCCCTGCTGCCCTCCTCTCACCGCGGAGCGGGCCTTACCCTGGGGGCAGGTCTGGCAGCAGTGTCCGGGCAGCTGGCGCGGCTGCCCGCAGGCCAGGGTTGGGCACTCGGGTTTGATGTTCTTGCAGCTGACCCTGCCCGCGCCCCTTGCGCGGCGACCCCACTGAGGCTGCTCGCAGAGAAGACGGGAAAACCGAATGAGGGCAATACGCTGTTGGTGAGACTCAAAGGCGAGCCGAGAGGAGGCACGGGACCAGGGCAAGGTCCTCCCACGGGGTGAGACTGCTCTGCTACATACAAGCTGCATAACTCTAGACAAGTTACTTAACCTCGATGGGCCGTAGGGTCCCTATCTGAAAAATGGGAGTAAGGATAGTATCTATCTAGCATGGTTGTACTAGGAGTTAAGCGAGAGACAGACGAAATGGAGTTGGCAAAGAGCCTGACACACAGTGGGTGATCAATAATAGGCAACACCTGAGACTTGAAGGGGGCTCTTCCTCCCCGCTTCCTCCGTCAGAAAAATATCCCAAGTATCTGCAGACTGACTTCTCTTTCTTCAGCAACTGCGAGTCCCTCCGGCGTCCCAAGACCCCAGCGGTCCCCGACCCGCGAGGGCCCCGGCCACGGCCATTGGGTCCACTCACCGCCTCGCAGGCACACAACACGCAGCGCATCACCCCGAAGGGCTCCCCCAGGTCCGGGTGCCACGTCTCGTCCAAGCCATAGACCTTCCCGCCGAAGGAGCAGCCTACGGGGACGGACTTGGCTGGCGGCAGCTGTCCCGCTCCTACCGTGTACCCGCCCCGGGCGCTGCCGGCCGGGCCCCGGGTCTCCCGGCGCGACGCGCCTCGCGGCCCCCGCCCACCCCTCCGGGCCGCCCGCCGCACCGAGCCACCTGCACCCGGCGCCCCCTCCGGGCGGGCGCAGACTTGCCCCGAGCAGGACTCCCCGCCCGCGCCTCCCCCGGGGCGTCCACCTACCTGCTGCTCCCCGAATGGGCAGCGGCTCCTTCTCGGGCCGGATGGGCAGCGCTGGGTGCTCGGGGCCGGCGCCGCGGGCCGGCCGGGAGCAGAGCAGCAGCAGCCCGAGGAGCAGCAGCGGGGCCGGCGGGGCCGGGAGGCTCGGCATGACGCGAACGGGACAGCTGGGGAGGCGGGAGGGAGGAGGGAGCTGGAGAGGGAGGAGGGAGGTGGGAGGAGGGCCGGGCCGGGGGCGGTACGGCGGGAGGGGGCCGGAGCCAGGGCCCGAGCTGTGCGGCTAGGGGCTCGTCGGGCGGCCGCGGAGTCGGCGCCGGGCCGGGCGGGGCGGGAGGAGCGGCCGGGAGGAGCGCGGGCGGGCTGGCGGCCGCTGACCCGGGCCGTACGCGGCTCTAGTGCCCCGGGCGACGGCTCTGGCCCGTTTTATGCCCCGCGCCCGGCGCCCCGGCCGGGGGCCTCCTCCTCAGCAAACGGGGCGGCGGCGGCGGCTCGGCGAGGGGCCGGGCTGAGCCCGGGGGGTCCGGCCCAGCAGCAGCGGCCCGGATCGCGAATGGGGGAGGGGAGGGAGGGGCTGGAACCGGGCAGGGGAGGAGGGAGGGGCTGTAGGAGAAGGGGGTGGGGAGGGGGAGGGGAGGGAGGGGAGGGGAGGGACCAGGGGGCGCAAAGACGGGAGGAGAGGCGGGTCTGGAGCCCCCCCCCTCCAAGCTGGACCAGGAGGTGCGTGTCCGGCCCAGGATGGGAACCCCAGACCAGGGAGGGGCAGAGACTGCCCGAGGCCTGGGCCAGCCACTGGGCTAGGACTGGGTTCCTGCAGGAAGGATGAAGAATTGTCTTTAAGGATGACTACGTGCAGAAAAGGCCCGTCAACTCATCTTCGCCTGACGCTGGGCCCACAGCACCTCTCAAACCCCACACCACTCTCACTGCCTAACCTGTGTCCTACCTCTTCTCTGAGCTCTCTCCTCATTCTACTGTTCCCCAGGATAGGAACTTGGCCAGAAATAGACAGTATCCCCTTTCTGTCTGGTGACAGTGTTTCTCTCCCTACTGTTACCTGCGCTCAGGCCCATCCAACCATCATCATCCCCAGCCTGACGCACTTTCCCACCCTCTTCCTTCACCCTGGGGACCCTGTGCCTCTCCACCCTACCCACAACCTCTTTTGTCTTGGTTTCCTGGTCATGACGGGCTCCCTGCCCCCTCCCACCCCCACTCTCCCACCATCCTCCCAACCATCCCGGCACCCTCCTTCCTAATCTTGGGAGGCATCTCGTCTGGCTGAACTGGAGAATTCTGGGATCTAGGCCATACTCTTTAGCAGACAGCCCCATCCTGGGGAGGAGGAGCAGGACACAGCCTGAGGAAGAACTGGGGGGGAGGGGGTGATGGGAACAAGGTCAGGCCAGGAGGCCCCTGAGGACGGACTGTGGGGAGAGTGGGACTGAGGGGAAAGCAAAGGAACTAGAGCCAGGGCCAAAGGAAGGGGGGGGCCAGCGGGAGGTATTTGCGGGGGAGGTTCAGCAGCTGTCTTTCCTAAGACAGGGACACATGGGCCTGGTTATTCCTCTTGTCACATGTGGAGTGGTAGGAGATGGAAGAGGGAGAAAGACCAGGCAGGCAAAGAGGGCACTGGCACAGAGATAAGTGGGCTTAGCCATCAGAGCCACTGGGCCCCAACAGAGTGGTACCTGAGCACAGCTTAATCCAGCACAGGCACCCTCTCAGCTTGAAGGCCTCTCAAACTGTCCAAACTGCTTCCTGGTAACACTGACCCCTGACAGGGTCTTCTGTAATACAGGCGACACCCACATTCCCATTTGCAAAGGGGGCATAAGACATGACCCCCAGAGGGTTATTGGCGAGAAAAGCAGGAAAGCAAGAGTCCTAGTAGATTTTAGCAGCAGGTGTGGTGTCCAGGGAAAAGAAATTTGGACAGCCAGGAATTGAGAGACCCACCATTCTAAAGCCAGACCTCCGTGCCTCTTCCTCAGGGACAAAAGTGTCCTGCCAGAATCCTCCTGGAAAAAACCTGTTTCCCTCCCATCTTCTCCCCCAACCAGGTCCCAGATTTCCCATCTCCTAGGGAAAGACAGATCCCCCTGTTCAAATCCTCTGTGTGGTGTGCGTGGGTGGAGGATCTGGGGCTCCGCTAGTGAACCATGGTCCAGGCAGGGGCTCCAGGTCCTGCGCGGGTGGGAGGAGAAGGCGTCACTTCCGGGGGCCATTGCCAGTGTCTAGTGGCTCCCTGCTCTCTGATTGGGCAGAAGTGGCCTGGGCAGGCGTGTGACCCCACTGCCCTGGAGGGGCTATGCCCCAACGCCACCTGTTTTCCTACCCATCTGCTCCCCAGAGTGCCGCCTGCTCCGCACCTGGGTCCTGGAGCCCTTCTCCATCCGGTGAGTGGCAAGCAAGGTTTGGAGTTAAGTGAGGGTCGGAAGGACAGGAAAGAGGAATTGGGCTCTCTGCTGGGGGAGGGGCAGGCAAACTGGAACCTGCAGGCACTGACCTTTGTCGAGAAGAGTGTAGCCTTCCCAGAATGGGAGGAGCAGGACAGAGCAGGGGTAGGGGGTGGGGTGCTGGGTTCTGAGGGACTGATCACAGACTTGGTGGAATACAGCACAGTCGCGGCTGGCCCTAAGGAAAGGGGACATGGTCCCAGGGAGAAAATAAGAAAGGAGGTGTTTTTTTGGACTTAGGGAACATAGCACCAAGCTGGACGCAGCCCCAATCCCCATTCTTACCCAGTCATTCCTAGTTAGCTCACGAGGTTCTGAATCCTGGGGCTGGGGAAGCTGGGCCAGGCAAGCCAGGGCACAAGGAGAGGGTAATGGGAGGAGGGCTCATGCATGTTGACAGACCTACAGGAAATCCCAATATTGAATCAGGTGCAGGCCTCTTTGCACAACTTGTGAAAGAAGGAGGAAGCCATGTGTGGGGTCCTGCAAAGGAACCGGAAGGGGTCTGCAGAGGGGGCAGGGAGGAAGGTGCAGGCTAGGAGACAGATATGGTGGGTGTCTAAGGCAAGGTAAGCCCTGCAAGGTGTGCATCATCTCACCCAGCCTGTGCTCATTCCTGGTCAACTTGCTTCAGGAAGGAAGTTCCAGGACTGTTAGCCCATCTCTTCACCTTGGATAACCCAGTATTTCAGAACTTAGAATGCAAAGAAAAACTCCAAGAGGCTTTGTATGTTGGGGTAAATAGAAAAAGAATGAGAGGTTAATTTCTCCTACACCACCTTCTCAAGCTTTTAATCACCGACCTTTAGTAGTTAAGTTTCATTTTTGCCCAATTTCCCTCCTCAACCCCACTCCCCAAGCTACCCCTGAGCACATTGTACATGTTTGCTAGCTCCTTGTCCTGGCCCTGTATCCCATTTCCAATCTCTTCTCCAGACTTGTGCCACAATACTTCCCTTCTCTATCCCCGTCCCAGATTTTCTCCAACCGAACAGGGTTGCTCAGACTTTGAGGCCAATTAGATGTGTGTGTATATATCCTGTCCTGCAGCTCTCGGCAGGGGGCAGGGGCACCAGAGCCACCTCAGACGTCCTGAGGAGCCCTGACAAAGGGGAGATGCCATACGCTACCTTCACAAGATGATGTGGGAGCAGTCCGAGCTTTAGCAGTTTTAGGCTGGTCAGCATCTCACACCCTCCCAGCATCTGTTCCACCAGCCAGGCAGAGTGTTTTCCTTGAAACTCAATAATGTTCATTATTCCTGTCACTTGCAGGATAGATTCTAGACCCTCCTCCTTGGCCCACCTGTGTCCCACCTGTGCCCCACCCCACTCTGCCCAGAAGTGCAAGAGCCCAAGCCGCCTCCATGGCCCCAGGACGGATTCAGGGGAGAGGCCCCATACAGGGAGCCACTCCAACCAGACAGCCTGGCCAGAATGGAGATGACTGGTAAGAAAACCCTTGAGAGACCTAGGGCCAAATCAGAACTTGGTAGAGGGGAAAGAGAAAGGAGATGTGCTGTGGTGCGGGGGCAGGGGGGACCTCAATCTCCCAGGAATAAGGCCTCTGAGAGGCAGATTCCGTGGATTTCAGGTCTGGGTCCTAAGTGGGAATTCCTGGACCACCACCCAACAATGATTTCTTCCTTATCCACCCCTTTCAACCTCACCTCTCCTCATCTAAGAATTGCTCCTCGTGGTCATGCCTCTCCTAACTGCAAGACTAACTCTGTCCAGCCCGGCTCCTCCTGCCTGTGACCCCCGACTCCTAAATAAACTGCTTCGTGACTCCCATGTCCTTCACAGCAGACTGGTGAGAATCCCCAAGCACTCTCCCCACTATCCACCTAACTGGTGAGATACCCTGACTCCTATCACTTCCTCTCATTCCCTCCGATCACTACTCTTCTAATATTGTCTTCAGTAAGACCACTCCCCGCCTAATTACCACCCCTTTACAAGGATTATGGTTTACAATCAAACCCCCTCTTAAAAGCTCTAGTCTGGTTATATTTCATGGAAGCCTGTCCTGGTAATTGGGCCACCATAACCCCCTCTATTTCAGTGCCCTCTCCACCATCCCCCCACCAATCTTTTTCAACAGAGCCAGTGCCCAGACGTTAACCCTTTGTCCACACCCGTCCTGCTGCCTGCTGTGGACTTCAGCTTGGGAGAATGGAAAACCCAGACAGTAAGAAAGCCATCCTTTCCCTTGGTTTCCCGAATCCTGTCTTCATGTGTTTCCTACTGATTCCCATGGATTTTTCAAAATTCCTGAGCTCCCTAAAAAGATCTCACCTTCAGCTTGGCCACCCTAACCCAACATACATTCTACTATGGGGATATCCTCTGGACAAGATGATGGCTTGTGGTCCACTACGTAAAATAGAGTCAAAGTTGACCACCATGAAAAGCTGGATAGAAGTCTCTCATGGCCATGCTTTTGACCTATTTCTGTTCAGCCTTCTTAAGTTTGTGTGAAGAAGCAAGACTGATCTGTCATCCTCAGATGACACAAAACTGGGATGCACAGCTAAAATAACAAAAAACAGAATTAAGGTTCAAACTGCTAAAAGGCTAGGTCAAAAACAAGGTGAAATTTAACAGAGATGTATATAAAATTCTAGATGTGAAAAGTAATTGAATAAAATCCTATTCCAGCTTTCAGGCCACAGTGTCCCTACATACCTCATATAAACTTCTAGCCCTAGTACTTACTATGAAAAGGACCTGGGAGGGTTGGATTGACCCCAAACTTAGCATTGTAACAACATTATTGAAGTAGCTACTTAAAAAGGTAGGGATCATAGGTGGCTTTAGATGTTTAACATCCACATTGTAGAAATATTCCTAAAAAACTCTATTCTGAGTGGACTGCACTTAAACTACTGCACTGAGCACTAGCCATCCTCTTTTAGAAACATGCTAATTTACTCAGAGGGACCATATTAAACTAGCATGTTTCCAAAAGGAGGAAAGCAACCTGAACAGTGAGAGGTTAGAAAATATGTTATGCAAGGAATGGTTTAAAAAAATAATAAAGCTTGTGTGATTAGCTTGGAGAAGAGTGTCAGTCTTGTGGTAGAGCATGAAGTGCTTCAGTCTGAGACTCACTCAGGAAACCTACCAGGAGGGAGCGCTGCTTAGAAGGTCAGCTCCTCTACCCTCAAGATCCCTAGAATTCCCTTGCTTCCCTCAGGTCTTCTGGGGGATTGGGACAGGGAGGAAATGTAATTGCTAGTGATCCCTTGTAGCTCTAGCTCTGCCATTTATCAGCAAGCCCCTTTCCTTCATCTTTATAATCTTTATGATGGTCTTATATCTACATTAATTTTTTTAAAATCATATGATCCTGGTTTTGTAGCAGAAAGAGTAGATTTGCAGCACTAGAACTAAGAGGTAAAAGCTATAATAGGGCAGATTTCAGCATAATGTAAGAAAAAAAAAAAAAAGAGCTTTTCTCACTGAAATTACATGTGAGACCAGGCTGCGTTACTGGACACTGGCGTTATTCAAGCAGAGGCTGATGACCAATTGTCGGGAGACTGAAGGAATTCCTGTACTGGGTGGGACCTAGGTCCTGTCCAATTCTCAGCTCCTATGATTCATTCTGCTGGCTACTCTTACAGGCTCCCCACCCGCTATTAGCATACCCTTTGAAGCTGTCCGTTTCTCTCTTCCATCTTTTTCCCAGGAACAGACCAAGGCACAGGACGTTCTGGGAGCCTCGACCCTTCTGCTGGAGGCAGTGATGGCAGCGCGGGGACAACTGGGACCCACTTGCCTCTCATCCCTACTGGTGCAGCTTTCTGGACAGGTCCGCCTCCTCCTTGGGGCCCTGCAGGGCCTCCTAGGAACCCAGGTAAGTCCCCAGTCAAGGGAACTATAGAAGCTGTCTTTCTTTTTTGACTCGGTCCCCTCAGAAGACCTGAGGGAAGAAAGGGGAATTTTAGAAATCTTGAGGGTGGAAGAGCTGACCTGCTAAGGAGTGCTCCCTCCAGCCACAAAGCCTGGGTTCTGGTACCATATCTTTCCCACATAGACAGGGAGGCATGATATCTGGCCCAGGTCTCTGGCCTCAGGCCCATCCTCTGCCCTCAGCTTTCTGCGCAGGGCAGGACCACAGCTCACAAGGATCCCAGTGCCATCTTCCTGAGCTTCCAACGACTGCTCCGAGGAAAGGTGCGTTTCCTGCTGCTTGTAGTGGGACCCACCCTCTGTGCCAAGCGGGCCCCACCTACCACAGCTATCCCGGGGAACACCTCTCCATTTCTCATACTGAACAAGCTCCCAAACAGGACTTCTGGATTGTTGGAGACAAACTCCAGTGTCTCAGCCAGAACTACTGGCTCTGGACTTCTGAACAGGCTGCAGGGATTCAGAGCCAAGATTCCTGGTCTGCTGAACCAAACCTCCAGGTCCCTAGACCAAATCCCTGGACACCTGAACGGGACACATGGACCCCTGAGTGGAATTCACGGACTCTTTCCTGGACCCACACCCAGGGCCCTAAGAGCCCCGGATATTCCTCCGGAAACTTCAGACATGGACTCCCTGCCACCCTACCTCCAGCCTGGAGAGTCTCCTTCCCCAGCCCATCCTCCTCCTGGACAGTACACACTCTTCTCTCCTTCACCCACCTTGCCCATCCCCACGGTCCAGCTCCAACCCATGCTTCCTGACCCCTCTGCTATCACACCCAACTCTACCAGTCGTCTTCTAGTTGCAGCCCACTCTCACTTCCGGAATCTGTCTCAGGAAGAGTAAGGTACTCAGGCACTGCCGACATCAGCATCGCCTCCCAAGTACAATCCCCTTACTCGGAGGAGAGGCCCTGGGAGACAACTGCAGCTATACAGGCATACCTCATTTTATTGCGCTTCATTTTATTATGCTTTACAGATACTGCATTTTTTACAAATTGAAGGTTTGTGGCAACCCTGTGTTGTCCGATGATGGTTAGCATTTTTTAGCAATAAAGTATTTTTGAATGAAGGTATGTACATTGCTTTTTTTTTTAGACATAATACTATTACAGTTAATAGACTATAGTATCATGTAAACATAACTGGGAAACAAAAAAAAAAAACCAAAAAATTTGTGTGACTCGCTTTATTGTGATATTCACTTTATTGTGGTGGTCTGGAACTGAACCTGCAATATCTCCGAGGTATGCCTTTACCAGATTTTCTGCTTTCACCTGAAACCCAAAGCCCTGGTGAAGGGAGACCTGCAGGACAGAAAAAGTATAATTTTTTTACTACATGCCATAAAACTACAAAAGCTATTTTTTTTAACTATTAATAATGTTCACCAGAGCAGTTAGTTATCTCTGGTCTATTTTCTGCACAAATTTATAACTTACTATTTCTCTGTATACTCTTTTTCATATGATAATTCTGCAAAGGCCTGGCCTGGCCTAGCTTCTGAACAGAGGTAGGGCTTATGACAGAAAAAAGCTTTGGTTTTCTGCTCAGAGCTAAGGTTAGTCTCTTTACCCCCTTTATTATCATTCTTAATCTCCTTTTCTTAGGAGATCCTTACTCTTGAGAAATGAATGAGAAGTCTCTCAGAAAAGCAGCTCCTAAGCAGTAGACAAAACTGAGACTGTATAAAGACAGAATAAAGGAGAGGACCCAAAAGCTACCTGCAAAGCGAGGGGAAGATGTTCTTCTCATGGGCAACAGATGCCCCCTCCCTGAGAAAAAGCTAACAGGAAGAGCCTTACACCCCAGGTAAGGCTGTGCAGACGGGTCAGTCAGACAAGATGAGACCTGGATGTGACAGCTGAGCAAACAGCCAGCACTTCAGCAGCTCAGCAGGAAGCTTCACCAGGCGTGGGTTCCTGCCTCCCTCCTGTGGAGGTCAGGGGGAAATGCAGGAAGTGGCTTGAGTCAGTCTCCTAGAGCTCACACAGCAGGAGGGACAAGCACAAGTCAAGTGCAAGTTGAAGGCTCATTTCCCAATTCCCAGAAGTGTATAGTATCTAAAAAGCAACCCTGTGTGACACCATAAACTCTGCCAGGGGATCCCTAGAAAAGAAGCCCAGGCTTATGGGGCTTTCTGAATAAATGCCACCATGGTGCTTGGGAAGCAGAGGTTTATATTGCCCCAAGCACTCCACTGCAAGGTCAACACTACCTCCAGAGGTGTCTGTAGGAAAACTAATGGAAGCTTTTTCCTCTCCCACCTCAACTCCCCAAAGGACAGGAAAAGTTAGCATGTAGGTAGAGGAGCCAGAAACCTAGGGTTCCAAACACTACCACAAAACCCCAGGGTCATTAAAGGCATTCCAAAACAGTAGAATGAAAGCCAGTATGTCAGGAAACTTATGCACATTATCTTTTTTAACACTCACACATCTCTATAAGGTAGGTATTATCATCTCTGCTTTACGGATGAGGAAACAGGCTCAGAGAAGCCCGGCAAGTTCCCAATCGTTTCACAGCCTGTGAACAGGAAAAGAAACACCCTAGGATGACTTAGTCTGGAGCCCATACATTCCCCAGTGTGGTGCACTGTCCAGTATATCAGTCAGTGACTCTATTTATTGGAAAAAATTTCCAAGTCCTTAGGGAGTACACATCAACAGTTAAAGAGTTCTGAGTAGAAAACCAAAGCTCTTGGTGGGGTGACCAATTTAGGCATCTCCAGGTGTCTCCCCCTACCACCCCATGGACAGAACAGTTGCCATGGAGAAAAAGTCAACAAATGCACCAAGCTCAGAAGTGCCGTCCAAATCTCGGATGGTGTCAGTTTCTGCATGGGAGAAAATCAGTTCATCCACACTACAAATTCCAGCATGGAGTCAAGAGAATAGTAAGTGGAAATTTTAACTTACTGAAATATTAAAAGTAGGTTAAATTTAATGATCAAATGAAACATTTTATGGCACATGAAAGCCAGCACCCAGTACAAGAGATGCCAAAGGGACCAGAGACAAAGAATTAAGGGTTTTCAGACAGTCAGCTGAGAGACAAAGATGGCAAAACTGCAAGAAGTATGTAGCCAGAAAGTTCCAGGCATCCAGTACTGGCATTTGACTTACCCTAGGGCAAACGTAAATAACCCATGGGCTTCTCCAGTGGGAACTAACTTGCCTCTACTGAGCATCTAACCCATTCCCAAATCATTCTATCGGGCTGATTCAGTCCCTTCTTCCCTTTACAGAAAAGACAAAAACCTGTTACAACGAGGACGCTCTTATCTCTATTCAACTGTACACCAGTTCTCTTTCTTCTGCCACCCCACGGCAGCTAGGACAGTCTGCTACACTACCCCTCAAACTATTAGCTACCCTGCAAACTGTTATCGGTAATTAGGTTCTCCCTTCTCCAACCCCTACAAAAAAATTTGCACGGAAGAGGTTCTAGGATTCTATAAAAATTCATCCCAACTCCCACTTCATCTCCTACTTCCCTCTCCCCTCACCCCCACCCCACAGTAAAGCAAAAGAAATACCTTTTCCTCCCCCCTACAGAGGCCATTCATTTTCAACCCATTTCCCTAAATACTATTTCTAACACCTCCTGTGAAGACCTGAAAATGATGGGGAAGGAAATACCCCAGGCATCCCAGCAGGAGGACCAACTCTCATGGCAAAAAAGGGAGATCAAAAGAGACAACTACTGGGCTTCCCTGGTGGCGCAGTGGTTGAGAGTCCCCCTGCCGATGCAGGGGACACGGGTTCGTGCCCCGGTCCAGGAAGATCCCACATGCCACGGAGCGGCTAGGCCCGTGAGCCATGGCCGCTGAGCCTGTGCATCCGGAGCCTGTGCTCCGCAGTGGGAGAGGCCACAACAGTGAGAGGCCCGCGTACCGCAAAAACAAAAAGAGACAACTACTTAATACACACTTACGATCTTTCTGGATTGTTACCCTGAACTTCCCAGGGGAAATCAGAGTCCCATGTACTGTCTGAGACCTCAAATGCCAGGCTGAAGACGCAGCTCCGATGCTGGAGTCCTTGTAAGCATCACCATTTCCTCAACTTTGTTCTTCCCCCACTGATAAATTAGTGACTGCAGTCAGACTGCTGTATGGTCCCAGGCACTGGCACTGAACTGCCAAACCTCATTGGTATTGCTGCCCTGTCTACTTCACTGGTCTGTGAGGCAGCTCCCTGTTCAGTGTCACTGGTAAAAACCACCACCAGTTGCCCTCCCTCCAGGTCACCACTAGAATGTAAAGCAGAGAGCTAACTCCTCCACCCGCTTCCACAGCCACCAAATCGTTCTTCCTCTCCTCTTCAGAGTTGTGTCCCATGCATGTGTCGAAAAGCCTCATCTCAAAGCTGGATGAAATGACGAACATTTCCAGGCTATGCAAGCAACTCATTCAAGTCAACGTGATCTGACTTCCTGAGAAACTGAAAGTGTTAGAAGAACACGAGCAGAGCTCCTTGCCTATTCAGGATTCTATGCCAAATGGGTGGTGCCCTCAGGAGCCAAAAGCACAACACTCTCTCTCCCAGACAGAAAATCACATTGGAGGATAAATATTGGGGGTAGTCAGCCAGGAGACGGAGATAACCCTGAACCCCGATACCAAAAGGTTGGGACAGATCCTACATTGACATGTGACCATCTGGCTGTGGGCCAGAAACATAATATACCGTAGGCGAACTGGAAAAAATGATTTTAAAATAAATGGAGAAAACTTTGCTAAAAAAGAGGGGAAAAGAGTCTGAACAAGTAAACTTTAATTTAAAAAATCATATACATAAAACAACTTCTGATTCATTTTAAGCTCTCCCACTGGGTCTTTTGCAGGCAAGTCAGTTTCCCATTGAGTCCAGACCTCCTAAAGATGCACCCACAGTGGACAGAGAGCCAGCCCCTCCTGAACAGGTGAACAACAGCAACTGCTACTCGGGCTTGAACGAACGTCCATGACGTGCGTGACTAAGCAACAAGGCTGGCTCCCTGGGTGGTTCAGAAGGCCAGTTTCTTCATCAGCAGATAAACTCTGGAATCCACTTCAAATCCATGCAGATTGTTGGCATCACCCTGCAGCCTCATGAGCAGGCCCCCATAGGACACGTAGGCAGAGCTGAAACAGAAGACCCAGTCCCATGAGTCTGAGCTCCATAGCAACTGTTACTCAGCAGCTCTCCAACCCAACCTAAGAAAAAAAAGGCATCCTTCTAGAGTATTGTCATCAGGAACCAAATTGTTCTTTATATCAGCAAAGGTGGAAAATACTCCATGCCCAGAATAAAGGAAATGGTCAAATCAATTAAGATACATCCATTTACTGGAATGTTACATAGCTATTAAAATGTTTAGGAATAGCTTAAAATTGACATGGGGAAACATGTTTTACATAACATTAAGCAAAAAGAACAGAACAAAACATTGTAATAAACAACATGAGCTCAAAGAAAAAAGTACAGGGAAAAAAAAAACCCTAGAACATTCAAGAATGTTTATGTAAAAGATTCCCTCTGGTTATAGAATTATAGGTGACTTTTTTCCTTCTTCACGTTACTTCTCTGCTTTTCAAATTTCTTACAAAGGGCACATGTTGTTTTAATAAGATTTAAAAGAAAAGAAAAAAATAGTTGGGCAGAGAAACCAAAGAACTAGGGATTGGATTGCAGAGTAGCAAAACATACACACACACACACACACACACACACACACACACACACACACACACACGCCTAGCAGTTTAATCACTTAGGCTGCATTTAGTTCTTGGAGAAGTAACCTTCCTTGGCATTTCACACAGCTAGATTACCAGTTTCTCATTTGGACCACCAGGCCCTGAGGTCCTGACAGAGGGCAAAGTGAGCAATCTACATTTCAGACTGAAAATTGTTCCCAAAACAGTTTCTTTCCGGGTCCCACCTAGGTCTGAGGTGCTCGGGGAAAGAAACCCAGGAAGCCTGAGCATGGTCCAAATTTTCAGAGCATAGTCCAAATTCTCACAAAAGGGAGGGGGCGAGGGCTCTCACAAGGCCACGGAACTTACAGGCGTGTTGCTGCTTCAGTAGAAGTTTCATCTCCCTCAATCCTGTACACTTTCCCATACATTACATACTCAAATTGGTCAGCCCTGTGGAACAATAGTGGCAGTTATTCTTAAATGTAGTTAACAACAATAAGAGGCCCTTTAAAAATGGTAACTGGTAACTAAGTGCCAGCATCGTAACAACAGGCACTTTCCAAACATAATGTCATTTAGTCCTCAGAGTAACCCTGTGAGCTGGGTATGACCATCGATATTTTACTGATGAGAAAACTAAGGTTGAAAGAGGTTAAGGTTGGACTTCCCTGGTGGCGCAGTGGTTAAGGATCCCCCGCCAATGCAAGGGACACGGGTTCGATCCCTGGTCCAGGAAGATCCCACATGCTGCAGAGCAACAAAGCCCCATGCGCCACAACTACTGAGCCTGCGCTCTAGGGCCCACATGCTGCAACTACTGAGCCCCCGCTCCCTGCAACTAGAGAAAGCCCAGGCGCAGCAACAAAGACCCAACGCAGCCAAATGAGAAAAAAGAAAAAAAGAAAGAGGTTAAGGTTATTCAGCAAATAAGTGGTAGAGCTGAGATGTGAACTGAGTGGGGCTCGAAAGCCTCTGCATCACACCAAACTCCCTCCCAAGACACAAGGCCCACAAAGCCTAGGTCATTCAGTGCTCATTTCCTCTGCCATCAAAAAGCTGCAACTCACACTGTAATCACTGCTTTGGATAAACACCTGAATGTCTGAATTCTTAAGTGCAGCAATTTCCTTAAGGTTACATAGATTCTGCTGATAATCATTTATTTTATGAATTAAGTAAGGGTCTTTCTATACCACTTATCGACAGTCCGCAGGCATATTTCAAGTACTCCCTGCTCCACTCCCTCACCTGGAAGGCCTATCATCTGTAGGGTTGTATTCACCATCATCCAGAGTACCATCTTCATACAAAGTACTGGCTATGACCAACCGGAACTTGTCACCTGAAAAATAACAGCAGCATCAGAGGGTGAAGAACAGCGGAAATGGCAAAAAGCCTCCTGCTGTTGTTTATGTTCAATACTTACCCAAGTCTACAGGGTAAATCTGAATGTTTACATCTAATATGAGGTCCATCTTGAAAGATTCACTCTCACAATGCAGTCGAGACACTGGAGGGAAATAGGGAAAGAGTGGCAGAGGTCATTGCCTGGCCCAGGGCAGACCCTACAGCGCAGGGCAGACTCCTACTTCGTGGGGGCTGGATGCAAAAGAATACTCAATCTAACCCAACCTGTATCCACTGGCCTCTCGTAGACGTGCAGGCTCAATCAGACCCACACATGCAGGGACTTCCCTGGTGGTGCAGTGGTTAAGAATCCACCTGCCAATGCAGGGGACACAGGTTCGAGCCCTGGTCTGGGAAGATCCCACATGCCACAGAGCAACTAAGCCCGTGCACCACAACTACTGAGCCTGTGCTCTAGAGCCCATGAGCTACAACTACTGAGCCCACATGCCACAACTACTGAGCCCTCGCGCCTAGAGCCCGTGCTCCGCAACAAGAGAAGCCACCACAATGAGAAGCCTGCGTGCAGCAACGAAGACCCAACGCAGCCAAAAATAAATTTAAAAAAGAACCACATATGCAAGAAGGAAAGGGGACACAACCTATGGCAAGTGGATAGAATCCCCAGAAAAAGATCCTCTGGCAACAAATAATATCCAGGTCCTAGGCCTACCTAGGTGGTTAAGAAACAACCTGATTTGGGGCAAGTTATTCATTCATCCAAAGGTTTTATCTTTCTGTGCCAGGTGCTCTGCTAAGGGGATTATCAACTTGTGTAAGAACTGGGTTTTGTCCCAAAAAACATCCCAGTCTCTAGGCAAAAGAAGAGACACCAAAGACAATTATTGATCAATGACAGAATAAAGAGTTGTACACCAACCAGTCAACTCTAACTCCGAGAGGATTTCACAAAGAGGTAAAGACTCTGAGGGCGAAGGGCTCTGAGGTCGGATTATTCGCTGTACAGCCTTGGGTGGGTTGCTTTGTCTCTCAGAGCAAAATGGGTAAGACACCACCTACCTCATGGAGGCTCTTGAAAGGAATACGTAAGATAAAGTGTGTGTAAGGTGCACAGTACAGCGCCTAGCACAGAGTGGGTAGCGATTAGAAAGATCCCCGGAGAAAAGGCCATCCAGGCACTGGGCACAGCTTGTGTGAAGCCAGGGAGAGCCCGGAGTCTCCGTTTCCTCATCTGTAAAATGTTTCCTGAGAAAGGTCCCTACACCAAGACCTGCCGGTAGGGGTAGGCTACGTGAAATGGGTGGACGAGAGGCCCAGGGGCGTGTCCCCGAGGAGATTAGCCCCTTCCCCCAAACAGCCCCTCCAAATCTTACTTACCTCGGTCAAACTTTTTGCCCTCCGGGTCAATGTCTTTTACATCAAAAATATCCTCAAACAGGATGCCCGCCATGGTGAGGGGGCCACGAAAATAGCGGAGGGGCTGAGCGCCCGACCACGACGACCAGGGGTACGCGCACCCCCTCGCGTGGAGGTAAAGAAGAGAAAGGAAAAGGCAACGCTTCAAGAGCGGCGGCTAAGAAATAGAATAACGCATGCGCACGGACAAGCAGGAACGCGGCCACTTCCGCCACCTAGCTCTCGGGGCTTCTTAACTTCCGCCCCGAACGATTCTTTCCGAGAGGCTGCAGTATTAAGGGCGGGTCTCAGGTCCAAATAACTCCGCCCCGGGCGGCAACACGATAAGTCCCACCTCCGGCCGAGGCGGCGTCTTGTCCGGCTCTCTCCAGTGGCTCTACTGCGCCCTCTTCAGAAGCCAGGTCAGGAAGACTGGAATGCTTGGGGGCCTACCCAAGCCAGGGACCTTGATCCTTGGCCCAGAGAAGCCCGGCCCGTACCCTACCGTGCCCGTCCGCCTGCCCGCCGAGGGCACAGTCCGTGCGAAGGGCGAGCGGAGAAGAACCCCGCCCCCAGGGCGCTGGCCCGGCAGGGCTCAGGACCCAGCCCCTCCAGCTGGCAACCAGGCCGGCCCGGGCCGGCTCGGCCCATATGGCTGTCACCTGAGCCGGGTCCGTCCAGTTTGGGAATTTGCCATGATGTCACCATGGGAAAGAGGAAAGCCTGCATCGTCCCCACCCCTACTCTCTTCCCTCACACCGCCCCTTCAGCAGGCATTAACACCCACCCACTGCCCTCCTTGAGCACTGCCCCTTAAGCTCGGTTCTGCCCTTTCCCCCCGCCACGACCCTCTCCTGGACAAGCTCTCCTATGTGCTCCTTCATCCTGACACAATCCTCTCCTACAGATACCACCTCTTCCTTTACATTGCCCCTTCCTCTAGGGTGCCGGCTCTCACACTTTCCCCTTCCCGGACACTGCTCCCTCCTCCTGGGAACACCCGCTGCTCCCACGTGCCCCTTCACCCTGGTGCTGCCTCCTCCGGCACACTGCCTGTTTCCTGGACACTGGCCCTTCCCCCTCACACTATCTCTGACACTGCCCATCCACCTGTGCTCACCCCACCCACTGCTCTATCCTTCTTCGGACCCTTACAGAGAACGCAGAGCACAGAGCGCCAGCAGGCCGTTCCCCCTTGGCGGCTAGACGTGAGCAGCTACTCGGATTTCTCCTTGGGCCCTGCCAGGGAGAAGCGACCTCTGTCCCCCCACGCCCGATTCCCAGGCACCTAGACCTCCCTTCCCTCTGGCCTCACCCCTTCCCGTTTCTTCTCCACCTCCACCCCCGCACAAGCCGAAGGCCAAGTTGCTCCAAGTGCACCTACCCTCGGGGAGCCGCGAAGAAGGCAAAGAGAAAGGAAGGGGATGAGAGAGACCGAGGGTCCCAGTTCCAAGCACTCCCCTTCTGGGCCTAGCGTCCCCCTCCGAGTCCCCCCAGCTTTGTTTCTCACCCCCGACGGAGTGGAGGGGCCCTGCCAGGCCGGTCTGAGCCCTTGGCCCCAGCGAAGAAGCAAGAGAGGACGCCGCTCCTGAGGGATTGGGCCTGAAAGTCTGACTTAGACGGCTCGGCAGCCCCCGGCCCCAGGCCCTACAGAGCCCCGGCGAGTCCCGCCCCTCCTGGCCGGGCGCGGAGAGCCACAGGCCCCGCCCGGCCCCTCCACGTGCCAGTGGACCCGCCGCCACCCTGGCCCGGGCGCCGCTCTCAACCACCCGCCTCGGCAGAGACTGGGTCCGGGCTCACGCGTTCCAGGCGCCCCCTGCCGCCCCTCCCGAGCCAGGGAGGCGGCCCCAACGCGGACCCCGGCCGCGTTGGGCCGGCTCCCTTAGATGGGCCGGCGGGCGGAGCAGCACGGTGGGCACCGCCCTCGGCCCGCCCGCCGAGGAGGGGACGAGAGCGGGAGGCTGCGCCAGCGGCGCCCGCCTGGGGCCCGCCGCACTCTGCACTCGGCCGCCCAGGCTACAGGGACAGGACGGGTGTGGGCGCGGGCTCTGCGGGCCGGGAGGCGAGTCCGGGCCAGAGCCCGAGCCGCGGCGGGAGGCCAGAGGGCTGTGAGCGGAGATGGCGGCGGCGGCGGGGGCGGCGGCAGCGGAGGAAGGGATGGAGCCACGGGCGCTGCAGTACGAGCAGACCCTGGTAAGTGAAGCCAGCAGAGACCTGAGGAGTGTGCTCCCGGACCGCTGCTCCTGGTTACCCGTGGAAGCGCGAGGACGGGGACGGGGACGGGGGCGGGGGGGGGGCTACCCTAACCCCGCCCCAGCCCTCTGAGCTGGGGAAACTGAGGCTCGAGGGCCTGAGAGCCTGGAGTGCTAAAGGGTGGAACGCTGCATGCAGGTTTCTGGCTGAGGCTGGGGGCCTGCAGACAAGGACTTCAGGTGCCTGTTCCAGGTGTCCTTCCCTTTACTCCCCCCACCAACGTTTTCTTTGCTCCTCCCCACTGCCACTTGGGTCCAAGTCTCAGCACCCTACTACCCCTTCCTAGCACCACTCACATGCTTGAACTTTCTCTTTCTGCACTGAGTCTCCACCATCTGAGACAATCCTGTCTCCACTATGTGCATGGCACTGCTAGGAAGATGATTAGACCCAAACGCAGCTCCGGCCCTTACCCCTGGGAGCTGGCAAACCAGCACTAGCAGGAACCCCAAACTGGATTCTCTGGAAAAATGTGGCCTGCCACCCTGGGGCACAGGAGCCTTACGGGAGGATGGGTCAAGCAGGAGTTGGGACCTTTGCTCATCTGACCCTGGGTGTCCAGCCCCACCCCCACCCCAGGGCTGTCCCTCAGTGTCATTAGAAGCAGGGGTCCTGGGGATCTGCGCCGACTCACAACCACCACTGCAACTTAGTGTTTGAGAAACCTTTTGCTTCTGCTTGTGTCACTGGGGTGGGGGACCCAAACTCTAGGGAAGGGAGTGGGCCTTGTAACTCTTTTTTTATCAGCGTGGGCCGGAATTTGCCCAGGAAGGAGGCAGGGAAGGAACTTCTCCAGGAGAAGGGGGCCCGGGCTGTATCTGAGGCTAGGAGGTGCCCAGTTACAAGAAAGAGTGACTGGATGAAACACGATGACAGGGAGAGGTGGCAATGGTGAGGGTGGAGCGAGAGTAGGGGGTAAGCCTCTGCACAGGGTGGAATGTGTCTGTCAATCTGCGTGGGACGCTGGTCTAGCAAGCCAGGCACCAGCTACCTCTCCATCTCTCTCGCCCGGTCTCTATCTCTGGAATGAGTTCTCAGGGTCAAGCTCTCTCCCTGGCACTCTGTGCTCCAGCCTCTCCCTCTTGTCCTTCCGATCCCTTTGTCTTTCTGTCACTCACTCACCTCCCCCTCCTGCGCTGTCTGCCTCTTTATTACTCTACTCTCTCTCTTTTCCTCCTCCCTTCTCCCCCTCTGGTTTCCTTCTCTCTCTTCTCTGCCCTTTCCCCTGGACTCTCTTTTCCCCGGACTCTCTTTTCCCCCTTTCTCCTCCCGCTGGTTCCCTCTCGTCCCTTTCCTGCGCTCGAGCTCTCTCTCTCCCTCTCTCCCTCTCTCTCTTTCCCTCCCTCCACCCCCCCCAGCCCCAACAGGAGCCCTTTGTGTCCCGAAGCTCTGCGGGTGGCAGCCGGAATCTACTACTCCCTGCCCCCCAACACACACCCAGCTTGGCAGGTCTAGCCACTGCTCAGCCACTCTCGGATCCCATCACCCCAGCATTCACGGTCACACTCCAGTCATCAGCTTATCCCCCAACCCACCACTGGTCTCAGGGCAGCTCCAGAATGGGGCTGAGGCCACCAAGCACTCTCTCCCCATCCAGAGAGGCTTTCCACTCCCAGCTGGGCTGGCAGGCTGGTGGGGGGTGGGTGTGGAGAATGGGGACAAGGGGATGAGGGGGGGGGGGGGGGTGCAGCTGAGTCGGTTCCAAGCCAGAGGCCCAGCAGGAACGTGATAAGGATTGGGGCCCCGCCTGTTCCTAGGCCCAACGCAGCTGCCCCCGGTTCCATGAGGCCCTTATTGTTACCCATATGCCCTTGACCATACCCTATTCTCTGACCTTCCCTCCTCCCACTTGCAGACTGCCGTAGGTTTTTCCATCTTTTCCTCCTCTGGGGCTTTCCCTCCCACTCCTCCTCAGTGCTCCATGCCTCCCCAGGCTTGTGAGAAGGGGACCAATTATTCTGCCACCCCCAGAGCTGTGTCCCTGTACCGTGGCTGTCCCCATCACTCCAGCCAGGACAGCCCCCACGATCTGCAGTGTGCATTGTTCCCACACCCCAAGTGGGAAGTGTGGGTTCAAGAAGGGGTATATAATGTGGGGACTAGGAGAAGGGGAGTTGAGGCCCCAGGAGCCCTCCCTCTGTCCCCACTCGGCCCCTGTCTGCTGACCCCCATCTTCCCTGTTTCTCAGATGTATGGCCGGTATACTCAGGACCTTGGGGCCTTTGCCAAAGAGGAAGCTGCTCGGATCCGTCTGGGAGGGCCCGAACCCTGGAGGGGTCCACCTTCCCCTCGGGCTGCCCCAGAGCTTCTGGAATACGGACAGAGCCGTTGCACCCGATGCCGTAGTGAGACCTGGGTTGGGACAGGGGACTTGGCTGTGCTGTGCTGAGGGGGTCCGAGACCATTAGAGCTGCCTGTGGGGGGCGGGGGGACAGGGGTAGGAGCACTTTGGTGCCAGCCTCCCCTTCTTCCCTTCCCTGCTCCCAGTCTGTACTGTACACTGCCATAAGTTCCTAGTGTCCAGGGTTGGTGAAGACTGGATCTTCCTGGTCCTGCTGGGGCTCCTCATGGCACTGGTCAGCTGGGCCATGGACTATGCCATTGCTGCCTGCCTGCAGGGTGAGGACAAGGGCTGGTGGGGAAGGGCTAGGGAGAACCAACCTGCCTCCTTTATGCCACACTTGTCCATTGATGCCACGCCTGTCCAACTGACCCTCTTACCTATAGTGATCTTTGTCTCCGTGCATGCCCTCTAGCCCCCTCCCTACCCCTTGTGCCTGTGCTCTGTGTGATATTCCCTGGGACACCTTGTCACACCAGTATGTCCAGTGGCCAGGCGGGGACTGGATGTGCGCTTCGGAGCTCCAATGGCACATCCTCTCCCCACAGCTCAGCAGTGGATGTCCCGGGGCTTGAACACTAACCTCTTACTCCAGTATCTGGCCTGGGTCACCTACCCCGTCGTCCTCATCACTTTCTCTGCTGGATTCACACAGATCCTGGCTCCTCAGGCTGTTGGTACAGTAGAAGAGAAAGAGAGGGCAGAGATGGGACCTCCTGAAACCGGCACATCAAATGACTGTCCTGGGATTGTGCCTTTGCAGGGTCCGGCATCCCCGAGATGAAGACCATCTTGCGGGGAGTGGTGCTCAAGGAATACCTCACCCTCAAGACCTTCGTAGCTAAGGTTATCGGGCTGACCTGTGCCCTCGGCAGTGGGATGCCCCTCGGCAAAGAGGTAAGTGCAGGTTGGGGAATAAAGGAGTCCATCAAGTGGAGGAAGAAGCCAGGCCAAGATCAGGGTGTGCCCCTTCCCCACTCACCACCTGCCCCCACCTCCCAGGGCCCTTTTGTGCACATCGCAAGCATGTGTGCCGCTCTCCTCAGCAAGCTCCTCTCCCTGTTCGGGGGCATCTATGAGGTAAGGGGGACCTCGGGAGAAGGCAGAGGGCAGGGACGGGCTGCTGAGCCCACGCGAACGCACGCCGACTCCCCTTTCCACCGCTCTCGCCAGAACGAATCCCGGAACACAGAGATGCTGGCCGCCGCCTGTGCCGTGGGAGTGGGCTGCTGCTTCGCGGCACCCATTGGAGGTGGGCAGTCAGGTCAGCCCCAGCCCTGCCCTTGGGTCTGAGACGATAGGCCAGGCTCAGGCCTCAAGGGGCGCTCTCCTTGCCCACACCCCGCCCCCGCAGGCGTGCTCTTCAGCATCGAGGTCACCTCTACCTTCTTCGCTGTGCGGAACTACTGGCGGGGCTTCTTTGCCGCCACCTTCAGTGCCTTCATCTTCCGGGTCTTGGCAGTCTGGAACCGTGATGAAGGTGGGGGGACCTGGGGCATGAGAGGAGCCCTGAAATGGCTCAGGTGGGGACCTCCGAGGCTACAGCCACCTCCCTCTGCTACTCTGCTTCCCTTCAGAGACCATTACGGCTCTCTTCAAAACCCGGTTCCGGCTTGACTTCCCCTTCGACCTCCAGGAGCTGCCGGCCTTTGCTGTCATTGGGTGAGGAGCCGAGGGAGCTGAGGTGGGTCAGAGAGGAGGAGGTAAGAGAGGGGAGACCTCCTTTCACCCAGGTGCTTGTTCCCTCTCCAGTATTGCAAGTGGCTTCGGGGGAGCGCTCTTTGTCTATCTGAACCGGAAGATTGTCCAGGTCATGAGGAAGCAGAAGACCATCAACCGTTTCCTCATGAAGAAGTGAGTTGACTCTGGGGCACTTTGGGTTGTGTGAGGGTCGTGGCCTGGGGGAAGGGGGGTGACAGGTGAGATGGTAGATAGTGGCCCAGTCAAAAACAGGCACTCAGTGGTGCTTTCCAGACTGAACGTTTTGACTTTTATTTGAATTACCTGAAAATTGGCACTTTTGGATTTTTAGTCAGTGGCAGAGGGCATTTTGGATCAAAGGCTAAGGCTTCCTGTAGGCTCTTGGCCTGGCCCAGATAGCAATGATGCTCCCTGGAGAATGTTTGAGTCTTAGTTCTTCCCTCATGGAGCACAGCTCTCTCAGTTGTGACCCTGAGGATTGGGAGTGGGGAGACCTGAGACATGACTTCTGTTGGGACTGACGTCCTTCAGGGAAGGGGCAACCAACTGAACCTGCTCCCTTTGGCACCTTCGGTCAACTTCATGAGTGACCCCGGCTTCCCCCAACACCGACCTTCACTCTTTTTTTTTTTTTAACCTCTTTATTGGAGTATATGTTGTGTGACCTTCCCTATTAAGTCACCTCGGAGAAACAGACAGAGGCAGAAGAAACTTGAGCGTGAGGGGAGGCGTCACGGCTTAGAAGTGTCCAAAGAGGGCTGGGGGGATGAATTTTCTGCTGGTGCTACCCACTTAGGGAGTCAGGAGCCAACAGAAAGGCATTTGGGTTCATTATAACCCTGGATGGCCATCACCCTCAGAGACGTCGTATCATGGATGGCAAAGGGGGCCTTCTTTCAGAACTGTGTGCTTTTATGTAAGAGCCAAGGCCCTGCTGTGACCTCAGCCCTGAGGTATGTGAGGGCACCCAAGCCTATCACCAGTCTGTAGTAAGTATTTGATGCTATGAAATCTACATCTCTAGACGCCTGCTCTTCCCGGCTCTGGTGACCCTGCTCATCTCTACTCTGACCTTCCCCCCTGGCTTTGGACAGTTCATGGCCGGACAGGTAACCCCAGGCAGAACAGGAACTTGTACTTTCTCTTGGGATGCATCCCTTCTAAAGCCAACAGTCCCTGCTCTCCTGTGGGCCCCTTTCCTTCATCCTGTCTGTCCCCCAGCCTGAGGCACCCTGTTCACCTACAGCTCTCACAGAAAGAGACACTGGTCACCCTGTTTGACAACCGGACGTGGGTCCGCCAGGGCCTGATGGAGGAGCTTGAGCCACCCGGAACCTCACAGGCCTGGAACCCACCACGCGCCAACGTCTTCCTCACCCTGGTCATCTTCATTCTCATGAAGGTGGGGCTCCTTATGTATAGCCAACATAAACTTACTAGTTGTGGGGCACTGTTCTAAGCGCTTTCCGTATGTTAACTCCTTTAAGCCTCACCACAATGCTGTGAGAAAGGTACTATTAGTACCCCTGTTTTAAAGATGGGAAGTCGAGGCACAAAGAGGTTAAGTAACTGGCCCAAAGTCACACAGCTAGATGGCAGGGTGAGGATTTGAACCCAAGCCACCTGGTGCCTGAGTCCTCCTTTCCTTCACCTCTGGGGGATTCCAAGATAGCTGGGAAGTTTGTGCCTGACTGATAAGCAAGGTAGGCTTCTGGGGGTGGAGCTGGGAGCTGCCTGGGGCCTGGAGGTGCCTCTACCTGTTTGAACGACCTCCTGCCTGCAGTTCTGGATGTCTGCACTGGCCACCACCATCCCAGTGCCCTGCGGGGCCTTCATGCCTGTCTTTGTTATTGGTGAGTCCTCAGCTGCGGTTCTCCCAGCCTGCACCCTCTGGCTGCCCCCTGGCTGTCCCCTGTCTGCCTGGGAGCGGGTTTTGGTCCAGTACCTGCCCCCCCCCCCCCCCCCCCCCCCCCCCGGCAGTCCCCTGCACTGAATGACCCACCGGCCCCCTCCCCTACCCTCTGACCCTCTCTCTTCCTAGTGTCCCTGCCCACCCCCTCCACTACCTGTTTCAATTCCCACCCCCCTCCCTGAAGGAGCAGCATTTGGGCGTCTGGTGGGCGAAAGCATGGCTGCCTGGTTCCCAGACGGGATTCACACAGACGGCAGCACTTACCGGATCGTGCCTGGAGGCTATGCAGTGGTAGGTGAGTGCTGCAGGTCCCCGTCTGTCTTGGAAAACCCCTGGCTGGGCCACAGGGCCAGAGGCTCTGGCGCCCCCTGCTGGCAGAAACCAGGCTTCTCTCGGCAGCAGAAGCCCACTCCCCAGGATTGTACTGGGCAGCCCAGAGGGTCCCTACAGGACTAGCGGGTGGGGTCATCTGGGGCCTGGGCACCCTGAGGAGACTGAGGGTGGCTGTCCCCAGGGGCGGCTGCGCTGGCAGGAGCAGTGACACACACAGTGTCCACGGCCGTGATCGTGTTCGAGCTCACAGGCCAGATCGCCCACATCCTGCCTGTTATGATCGCCGTCATCCTGGCCAACGCCGTTGCCCAGAGCCTACAGCCCTCGCTCTATGACAGCATCATCCGAATCAAGAAACTGCCCTATTTGCCTGAGCTGGGCTGGGGCCGCCACCAGTATGGAGGACTGGGTGACAAGGGGGGAGCGGTTGAGGGGCAGAAGCCACCCTAGGGCTCCCTCCCACCCACCTCCAGCAAGGTCTTCAGCCAGTGAGGCTGGGAGACCAGCCACCCTGCTCCCTCCTGGCCAGAGCTGCCCTTGTCCACTCCCTGGGGGAGCTGTGGCTGACCCACCCCATCAGAACGAAGGCAGTAGGTACACCTCGGCCCTTAGCCCTTGTCCCCATAGGCTCTGGGGCCTTCCTCACGGCCCTGGGATAGTAGTGCTCCGGGCTACCCTCCCCATGCTGATGGCAAACCACGTGCCTCTCTCTGCTCTCAGGCAGTACCGAGTGCGAGTGGAGGACATCATGGTGCGGGATGTTCCCCACGTGGCCCTCAGCTGCACCTTCCGGGACCTGCGGTTGGCACTGCACAGGACCAAGGGCCGCGTGCTGGCCCTAGTAGAGTCCCCTGGTGAGACCAGGAGAGGGCCCAGGTGCTAGGGTCATCTGCCCGGGTCGCTGCTCAGGAAGGGGGAGGGGCAGGAGCTCAGGACCAGTCTCCTTGGTTCCAAAGGCAGTAAGCTAGCAAACCCAGCCAGGGTTTCCCTCGGGAGTGTGGTTTGTGTCCAAGGCCCCACACTGGGTGTGAGAGAAGGTCAGGGGGGTAGGAGGGCCTCACCCCCAGCTCCTGAGTACTCCCACCTGCTCTATCCAGAGTCCATGATCCTCCTGGGCTCCATCGAGTGCTCACAGGTGGTGGCATTGCTGGGGGCTCAGCTGAGCCCAGCCCGCCGGCGGCAGTACATGCAGGAGCATCGAGCTGCCCGGACCTCTTCCCCCTCCGATCAGGAGAGTCCCCCCAGCCCTGAGACCTCCCTCCTCTTCCAGGTGAGGGGAAAAGCCCCATGGCAGGGGCACCCAGACTTCCTAAATGTCATTGTGTAGACTGTTGGGGAGGGTGACTTAGAGGTGGTCCAAGGCCATGGGCTCCCCAACCCCTTCCTGCCTGTGCAGGTGAACACAGAAGACTCGGGCTTCCCTGCAGCACGGGGGGAGACTCACAAGCCCCTGAAGCCTGCTCTCAAGAGGGGGCCCAGCAACACCATGAACCTCAAGGAGAGTCCCACAGGTGAGCCCATCTGCTAGCACGATGGAGCCAGAGACCAGCCCCGGAGATGCATTAGGGTCCCTGCCCAACCTTTTTACTGGAGCACATCCCAGCTAAGAGGCTGCCCAGATGGGCCAGGAGCAGAACCAGGACACCTCTCCCCTTGCCCTCCTCACCTCTCCTGATCCTCTCCAGCAAGGATGACATTGCCCTCAGGGCCTTGTGTTTGGGAACACAGGGAACATGGAGCAGGCAGGCATCGCCCTCAGAAGCCTCTTCTGTGGCAGTCCGCACCCCGAGCCTGCTTCAGAGGTGAGTGGTTAGAGCCTCTCCATCTGGCTCTTTCTCTCCAGCTCTCTCTCTGACGCTGAGACCACCTGTCCATTAACCCTGCAGTGCCTGCCTCCACTCTCCCTGCCCTTCTTCCCTCCTGGATATCAGCTGTCCCTGCATTGTGCCCTTCCTCCCAGCCCCACCACTTTCCACTTTCCCTCACCTCCCTCCTCCCTATAACATCAACTCCTCTTCTCTCTGGTTTGGCGCTAACAAAGTTGGAGAAGTCGGAAAAATGTGACAAACGCAAGCCGAAGCGGGTCCGAATTTCCTTGGCGGTAAGTGCTCCCTCTCTTCCTGCAGCTCAGGAGCACTAGACAGGGAGGGCCGGGCTCTAGGCAGGGTAAGCTTCCCCTGAGCTGGTGAGATACACCACCTCCCCCAAGCCCCTAGCTGCCAACCATCCTTCCTGTCTCCTAGAGTGACTCGGACCTGGAAGGCGAGATGACCCCTGAGGAGGTAAGGTGTTCCTGGACTCTGGACTCTTCTTCCTGAGTGTGTTCAGTCATCATGTTGGCTGCTGTCCCCATGGGAGGGACCATGGGGTAGGAAAAAGGGCAGGCCAACTTTCAAGGAGGTGAGAGCAGCTTTTGGTACTTTCTCCCTAACCCTCCTAGTCTTGTCCCCTCAGATTCTAGAGTGGGAGGAGCAGCAACTAGATGAACCTGTCAACTTCAGCGACTGCAAAATTGACCCTGCCCCCTTCCAGCTGGTGGAGCGGACCTCTTTGCACAAGGTAGGGCCAGAGGCCCGGGGCCGCCTGGGCTCTCAGGAGCACAGGGTGGGGAGCTAAGTCCTCCCACAAGTTTGGACTCAAGCCAGTGGGGAAAAAAAGAGACAGGAGAGAGTGGGCTCTGTGCTAAGATGTTTTTCAAACACATTGCTTCAAACGATGGGAGGCCAGGAGCAGGGCCCCTTAGCCTCTTCCTGCCTATGGTGAAGCCAAGCATCATTTTTCTTCTGCTCAGCCTTGCCCCCAGGGAACTCTGGACCAAAGCGGCAACAAAGACAGGGCTGGAGCTGGGTGGAAGCCAGAAGGCCTCTGACCTTCTAGAGTCAGAGCTAGGCAGGAGGCTGCCAGCGCCTGACAAGGCTGATACACCCACGCTGAAAAAAATGGGTGAGAAATAGGCAGGATAAGAAAATCTAATAAACAAGCGAACAAACATCCAAGTAGGATTGGGGACACTGCAGAGAAGAGATAAACAAAGATGAGAAGTGCCTAGTGGGGGGCTTGGAATGTCAGACCCCAGAAAGTCTGACTCAGTGTAGGCCAAAGGAAAACTGGTAGAGACACAGGAAGATAGCTCAGCAGAAGGGCACAATGGCCTGCATAAATGCAGAGAAAACTGGAGTGCAGACAGGTTGCCGGTGGGTGAGGCTAACGCTAACAGAGGGCGGGGGCTGTCTTTGCAGGACTGCCTCGGGCCCCCCAAGAATGGCGCAGCCGGCATCATTGGGCACCTTCAGGCCTCTGAGCAAAGGCAGGGAGTACAGGCACACCCAGCAGGCTGCTTGGGCAAAAACCAGGGGGGTTTAGCTAAACTGTTGACAGATTTAACGTGCAAGCCTCTGAGCACATTAGACGGGGAAAGGGGAGGAATTTTCCCAAGGTCTGCAGCTTGGGCAGCTAGCTTAGACACAAACTGTGCCCAAGAGCCAGCCTAGTGCAGACAAGCAGGGCAGGAAGAACAGGGGACAAAAACAAAAAAGCAAAAGGTAATAAAGGAACGTATAAGCCTTTGGGTAAAGACCTCGGATCAAGATGAGTGGGGAACTGCAGTGCAATTGCAAGAAAAAAAGAAGATAGGCCTGTGAATAATACATTTGGCTTTTATTTAAAGCCTTTCTTCCTAAGACCTCTAAGGCGTTTCTGTCACCTTACTTAATCCTCAGACATCACACGGTGATGATGATAATGCTGACGTGGTTTTTTTAGTGCCTGCTACATGCCAGGCAGTGGGCTAAGCTCTTCACATGTTTAATTTAATCCTCACAACCACCCTGTAAGATGGGTATTGTGATATTCTAGTTTTTCTATTCTAGCTTTTTTGTTTTTTTGTTTTGTTGTTTTTTTTTTTTGTCTTTTTTGCAGTACGCGGGCCTCTCACTGTTGTGGCCTCTCCCGTTGCGGAGCACAGGCTCCGGACGCGCAGGCTCAGCGGCCATGGCTCACGGGCCCAGCCGCTCCGCGGCACGTGGGATCTTCCCGGACCGGGGCACGAACCCGCGTCCCCTGCATCGGCAGGCGGACTCCCAACCACTGCGCCACCAGGGAAGCCCATCTATTCTAGTTTTTATGAGGACATTGAGATTCTGAGAGGTTAAGCAGGTTGGCCAAGGTTACACAGCTAGTAAGTAGCAGAACTAGGGCTGGAATCCAAGATGGTCTGACCCAAAAGCCTGTGGATTTAACCATGTTAATACACAGGGAAGCTGAGGCAGTGAGGAGGTTACTTGCCCGAGTCAATATAGCAGAGTCAGGCCCAGAGGCCAGATTTCCTGGCCCCAATCCCAGGATTCTTTCGAAAGGCAAAACTCACCCTCTCCCTGTCAATTCACTGTTTCCAAGCCCAAGAAGTATGGGCCCTCCAGTGGGCTCCCTGGTGTCTAATTAAATGAAAATGAAAAAGAACAAAGTAGGTGTTTGTTGCAAACTTAAAAATCAGAGGAAGAAATGAAGCCTTTGAGGAACCAACTAACAAAAGTATAAAGAACTGAAAGTGATAAGAACATACAAGATGAGAATTCAAAATGTCCTCGTAGGCCTGAGGAGTCAGTAAGTAGTAGCCCAGTGAAGTCCAGGAAAGGAACATGCAGAGGGAAGAGGAATACACTGGAGACTATTTAGGAACCTGTGCCACTGGACGTCCCCGTACCATCAGAGTGCCTCATTCATTCAGGGCCGCCTGCAGAGCAGCAGTGGGTGGAGGGGGGAAGCTAGAGTGCCAGCGGGCTGAACCCGAAACCTTGTCACATTTCTTAGCCTCTGTGCCTCACTTTCCTTCTCTGTAAAATGGGATCGTTGTGCCAACATAGGTTTTTCTGAGGATTAAAGTTGATAACATGTGAAGCACTTAGAACAGTGCCCAGCACATAGTAAGTATTCCATACATGTTAGGAATTACTGCTACTACTTATACTGAGAGGTGAACAACAGGAGACTTTAAAAGATGGTGTCGTGAGGGAAGGGCTGAAGCGTGGAAGAAATGGATGTTCTCAGAAAGGATGAGTGATTATCTGAGGCTGGAAGCTGGGGTGGCTGGCGGCATCTGAGGCTGGAAAGACAGGCTGAGGCGAGTTTGGGAAGGGTCTTAATGGGCCATTCTGGGGAGTCTGGGGTCTAACTCAAGTTTGAGAAAGCTCTTAGGATGGCAGAGCCAAGTTGGAGGGCAGGGAGGCAGAAAGCAGAACCCATTAGGATGTTGCAGCCCTGTCTGGCGAGGATGGTGAGGAGGTTGGGGGGAATGGCCAGGATGTTCAGAAAGTCAATCCGTAAGGCTTAGTGGGACAAGTGGTTTGGAACTCTAAAAAGCATATAGTCTGCCAGAAGCTCACTCTGATTAGGTTGGTGGAGAACAGAAAATCAATGGGAACTATTTAATAGGATCCTTGGGAGAAGCTGAGAGGGATTATTAAATGATAAGGCAAGGCTAAGGGATTATTGAAACAGGAAATATAACGATGTTTTCCTCTGAAGTCTTACGAAGAAATTAAAGATAACTTGTAGCACATAGGATTCAAGTTAGATATGAGGAGGAACTTGCTAACCACATGACAGTTATGACATAGGCATGGAAGGAGCACAGAAAAGTGTATTCTAAAACTGAACTTCTATCTATCTCCTTTTATAATTACTGTCATGTCTTAGATGGAGAATTTAGCACTGTATAATAAAACATTTTTAAAGTGTTAAGATGATAACAGTGAGTTCTGAGTAAGTGATACTCAGGAAGCTGGGTTATTAATGCCCATTTTGATTCAAACAGTAAGCCAAAACACTTACAAGTAAACTCAAAACAGTGCGATAAATGATGGGCCAAAAATTCCAGGAACTGCTGAGTCAGTAGAGTGTTTTTCAAGACATCTGGCCCAAGAAAATCCACTTAGAGCACAAGGGGAACTGCCTGACAATTTCTGAACCCTTGGTGATTACATTCGAAAGCCTTGGGGGAGGGCCTGAAGCAAGAAAAACATGGGGGGATGGGCGTGACTGTTGTCCTCCTGGACTGCAAGCTACATCTCAAAAGGACCCGGGATGCTACTTGGGCCCCAGAAAAGGCAAACTGTTTGAGAGATGTAGAGTACTGCAGGCCAAGATTGGAGGGGTACCAAAACTGGCCAGCCAACTGAGAGCCAATGGGAAGCATGTATCAGACGCAGAGGTGAGTTAGGGGCAGAGGATTCAGGGCCAATACCCCTAAGGGGGAGTGGGGTGCGTGTGGAACTTCGGTCCATGACTAATTGGACAGCTGCATGGGATGACTGGGGCTGTGCTTCCTCCTTCTATAATGTGATGAAAAGTGATCTGGGGCTGCAAGGCCACTTCTTCCTGGTGACCCTGAGCGAGTCACTTCAGCTCTGACCTTCATGTTGCCTCTCCTGTAGAATGGGTATCATACTTACTTCTCAGGACGCTACTGAAATTAAATGTTAATGTAGGAAAGACCTAGCCTGGAGCCTGGCCAATCATCTGATGTCGTATTTCAACAGTTGTTCTCTCCTCTGTCCTCCTTTCTAACGTGGGACAAAGAAGCCTTCCTCTGTCCCTTGCTCCATCAATGTAAGCAACACAAAGATTCCCACTATCAAGTTTCTGAGGCCTGGTTACAGAAACATTCTGTTGTTCTTTTTCCTCCAGTGGTTCTGTCCCCTTCCTCACCATCCATCCTCACCCCTTCTACTGCCCCCCACCACCTTGTTCTGGGTCCCTCTGGTCTATAATCTAGAGCTGTCCCCTCACACATCAAGTCCAATGTGTTTTCTCCCCACCCCGCAGACTCACACCATCTTCTCACTGCTGGGAGTGGACCATGCTTACGTCACCAGTATTGGCAGACTCATTGGAATTGTCACGCTAAAGGAGGTGAGATGATAGTGACCACTTCCACTTCCAAAAAGGCTCAGAGGCTTATGTCCAGCCACCTGGGGAAGTGCTGGGGAGGAGTCTGAGCAGGGAGCTCCGAGTCCACACATCTGATCCTCTCACCTTTCCAGCTCCGGAAGGCTATCGAGGGCTCTGTCACAGCACAGGGTGTGAAAGTCCGGCCGCCCCTTGCCAGCTTCCGAGACAGTGCCACCAGCAGCAGTGACACAGAGACCACTGAGGTGCATGCACTCTGGGGGCCCCGCTCCCGCCACGGCCTCCCCCAGGAGGGCAGTCCTTCTGACAGCGACGACAAGTGCCAGTGATCCCCTCAAGGGGTGGCCTGGGATGGCAGTGGCCATGGCTGTCGGCCCAGATCCTGCAGCTCTCCTGTTCCTTCTGCCTTGGGAAAACAGGAGCTCCAGCCCCGCTTCCAGACCTGGGGTGCTAGCGTCTCCTGGCTCATCCTACCTGAAATCTGACCCAGTGCCCACCTGCAGCAAATGTTCCAAGGGTAGGAAGGTCGGCACTGCCCTGACAGGGTGGGGGTGCGTTCACTTGACCCCTGCTCCCCCTTTGAGGGAAGGGGTAGAACTAATATGGGTTTATACTGGAACCTCCCGTGACCAGATGTATATAGAGATTTACAAAGATTTTTATATTAATTTAATAAAACAAATTCTTAAATAGAACAAAATAAACACCTAATGAGCCACTTCTATGTAGAATGCTTGTGCCCACCGGCTCTTGTTCTTACCTCGGGCCCTCTCACCTGCCAAAGCCTACAAGGCTCCAGATTCAGCAGCCACCCACCTCCCGACAGCCATGAAACTCCAGAGCCTGCTGTCCATGGAACGCAGGGTCTGCAGAGGCCACCGCCACCGCTTGCTCATCAACACCCTGGTTGGGGCGCAGTCCCCCAGTAAGGTAGCTTTGGCCTTTTGTTCAGCCAAGAAAGGCACTACCCTCTTTCCTCCCCAAGGAGAGACGCTCCCTCATGACTGTCACTCGTTGGCACCCGTCTTGCTGACAGCTGCCCAGCCACCTGTGTGGCCCCCTCGTGGCCCTCTCTGGAAGAACATCCAAATCACGGCTCCGTGGCAACCAGAGCCATCCCTTCTTCCAGCTCCACCCTAAAGAGAACTCTCGAGTGAATGGGGCAGCCCCCGGGCTGAGAGCCACCAGGACCCTGCCCACATGTCCTACAAGTAGCTGGGAAAGGGCCCAGACCCCGCCAGGGGGGCCAGGGAAAGGGCCGAGAGTACAGGCCTTCATCATTCCAGTGCCTCCCAGAGAAGATCCGACTGAAAGAACAGACCAAGACCCCTCTTTAGGAAAAAGAAGATTTAGAGATGATGGACAGGTGAAGCACAGCACGAGCCCAGCTGGGCGAGGGGCCCTTGGGGGGACAGCTCAATCCAGAGGCTCCAGGAGGGTCAGAGCCACCCCCCACCCCAGGCGGGGGCAATTCTGTCAAGCACTACACATGGACTCGGAGGTGAGGAGAGAAGCAGAGGAGAGGCAGGGGGAGGGGGTGGGGAGGCAGGGCTCCCTCCCGCTCCACCCCACACAGCCCAGTCACAGCTGCCCCCATAGGGGTTCACATCACCCAAGGGGGAAATGTGCACGTGGTGGTTTTGATTTAAGAACATGAACATCACTGTCTGCCACAGCTGTAGCCATGCCCCAGGGGCCCCGGGCAACCCCCGGCAAACCCCAGGAGTGGGGGCAGGACATGCGCCCCCAGCCTGGCCCCTGCCTCCTCTGAACACTTTCATGCAAACACACAATGGAGGAGTGAGTGCTCCCAGGAGCCCTCCAGGCTTTGGAGCTCTGCTGGAAGCCTCGCCCGTGCTTGGGCACAGAGGCTCTGCCCCCAGCAGCGGCCAGGGGACACATGCCACCACCGGGCATGATTTGGGTCACTGTTCCTCTGGCTCCACCTCATCCTCGTCTAAGGACACCACCCCAGAAGAAGCTACGTCAGAGGCTTGCCGCTGCCGTTCCCAGCTGCTCGCTGGCGGCAGGCAGAGCGGCTGGCAGTCCTTGCAGGGGGCTGGCTCCTCCTCAGCGGGAGAAAGGCAGGACTCTGTGAGGGGCGAGTTGTAGAGCGAGTCCTGGGCCTCCAATGGGCCCAGGCTGCGGAAGGCACTTTCCCGGCTGTGGGGCAGTTTGGCGAGGAGCAGCTCGTCGCCCAGCAGCTGGGAAGCCAGGCGGGCCGGGGAGCCCAACAACCCGTCCTCCAGGCTGCACAGACTAGAGCACAGGGTCTCTGGGGACACGGTCTGCGAGCAGTCGCTCTCGGGTTCCACGGAGCCCTGGCGCATAGGCCGGGAGAATCGGTGGCCGGTGAAGAGGTCCTGGAGGTGGGGCCCCAGGGGCAGCTGCCCAGCCATGTCTGCAGGGGGAGAGAAAGAAGACAGCCCTGCTAGCCCCACTTCAATTGGCCAACCTGGAATGGAAGCCGCATCCTCTCAGCTCCACCCTCACAGGAGCTGAGTAACTTGGAGCAAGTCACTTAACCTCTCAGTGCCTCGATTCCCTTAATAGTGAATTGGGGGTTATAAATTTACAGGGTAGTTGAGAGAACAACAGACTCTGGTACACCATATGAAACAAAATATACAGGGATACCATACATGGTGCAGGTTGTTCACTGCACAAGGGGAGCCTGTCCAAAGCAGTGAGTGAGGGCTGAAATTCAGCACTCACTCTACCCACCAAGCAACATGCTCTAGCATGGGTCTGTGCCCACCAGATAAAGACATGCCTTTTTCTAATTTGCACAAAGATTCCACATAGGCTAGTAGTGGCCTTGGATAAATGTTAGTTATTATCATTATACCAAGAGTCAAAGCAAGCCTGGAACTCAATTAAACAAAAACGCTTGTGGTTCAGGCTTCCAAATCAGTCCCCTCTAGACCACAGCAGCAGTCTCCAATCTGCTCTAATGTATTGCCCACCTTGGAGAACTTGTTAATTAGCTGGAGGGGTCGGGGCAGGTGGAGGCAATGATCTTCAAAGGCAAAGGGGGGGGGGAAGGTGGCCTGTGAGGTTTGAGCCCAGAAGCTACAGAGAAAGTCAGCCATGTGGTTCAGAGAATGGAAGATGAAAGGAGGGCCTCTGCACAGCCGCACGGCCCCCCGCAGGGTCCCCTCTGCATGCCCTGGCCCAGAGAAAGGTCCACAGGCAGGCCTTGGCTGGAAGGCAAGGATGCTGAGCTGGAGCCAGCGGCCCTGTGGGCAGTCCAGGCCCAGCAAGCCTTCCTGTTTGCCTGGGGCCCCAGCCCTGTGAGGAGCTGTGCTGCTGCACTGCGGCTCCTCTGCGCTGCCACAGCCAGCCAGAAGCGGACCCTCTCAGAGAGCAGCTGCTGAGAACGTATCAGTGAGGTCTCTGGGCCTTTTTTTTTTTTTTTTT
>NW_021703767.1:82774844-82843679 GCF_005190385.1 Monodon monoceros
TGTGGGATCTTCCCGGACCGGGGCACGAACCCGTGTCCCCTGCATCGGCAGGCGGACTCTCAACCACTGCGCCACCAGGGAAGCCCTGGGCCTTTTTTTTTTTCAGGACTGCAAAGCCCAACTGCACAGACAGGCAGAGAAGGCTCAGCACCTGTGGAAGAGGAACCACTCCATTTCCAACTGCTGACTGCCCACCCACAAGCGTAGATAGCCCACCTACCCCTTGAATGTCAAGGACCGCCTGGACAGAGTCTGTCCCTCTCCTCTCCCCTTCCACAGCTTGAGGACATTCTGGATCTCCCCTTCCAAAACAAAGGCCAAGCTCTGAATCACAGGGCCTATCAGGCAGTTCCAGCCCAGCTGGCAGCACTAGCAATGGGATGTCCCCTCACCTGAGTCAGTTCCCCCAGCAAAGTCCTCATCATAGGATTCATCGGTGGAGTCCTCCCCATCCACTGATGACCATGCCCGGAGCTTGGCTTCTGCAATGGCGAATTGCTCGGCCACTCCTGAGAGGAAGGACACAGAATTCGTTTAGCAGAGAGAATGAACTAAGACTAGGGCTCAGGTTGGACACAGGAGAGGGTAGACACAGGGGTGTAGAAAGACTCCAACCCCCACATCAGGCCCAAGGAGAGGCACATGAGCATCCCTGATAAACCCACCTGCTGCAAAGCGAGCCTCTTGTTCACCCTCACTGAGGTCTGAGTAGGAGGAAAAGGCTGATTCTAGGGCAGCGGGCGAGTCACTTGGCTTGCTCCAGCCCTTCCACTCAATGAGGTGAGCCACTCGGCCCTGGGCCATGGCAGTGGGCTTGGTCACGTGGTCCTTCACTACCTGGGAAATACCTGAAGGTGGGCCAGAGTGAGGAAAGCTGGTAAGGGGAAAGACCAGGGAGCATCTGGGAGGGAAGTGGTAGGGTCCACATGTGCCCTTGGGTGGGAGGAGGAGGCTGGGATTCACCTGAGAAAGAGAGGAAAAGGAAGATCCCAGCAAGAGCTCACAGGATACAGTCCCCAAGGGCACGTGCAAAAGGGCAAAGAAAGGACCAAATGGCCAGAGGCACGGGAGAGGGTGCATACCATGCAGGGAGGATCTGGCCAGCGCAGCAATCTCCTGGATAGTTAGGGCTCTTCGGGACTTGGGCAGCATCGCGACTGTGTCTCCAACATTCACCTTGGGTGACAGCATCAGAGGGTGAGTGCCCCTCTGACAGCAGTGTCCCCCAGATGCCCGTACTCCACCCAAGGCATCAAGCGGATGTGGGAGCCGAGAAGAGATGCCAGAGCATCTCAGATGGCCCAGTGGCTGCTGGGATATGTTAGAGGGTAAGAAGCCAGGATCAGCAAACTGTGTCCTCCCAGGGAGCAACAGAGACTCCGTCAGGCCCAAAGAAGCAGAACTGCAGCTAACCCTCCACCGTCCCAGCTTGCAGAGGGGAGGGAAGCAGGTTGGCAAGTAAACGGAGTGGGGCCTTTGAGAAGAGCAAAGAGGAGGGGACAAGGGTATGGGAAGAGGGACTTCCCTTCAGGTCCTCTCTCCCTTGCCCCTCTCCTCCTCTCAGTCTTCTGACCCCCATTCTAGCTGTTTATAGAGCCTACAGCATGACCAAAACCAAGCCCAACACCTTCTCCCCATATCTGGCCCTGCTTCCAGACTTCCTGACTTTGCATCACCCCACCATTCGCCCATTCAGCCTGGCTCCAAACCTCAGCTCTCCCCTATCTTGCTTACCCGTATCTGTTGTTAAGACCTAATGATTCCATCGCCAAACTGTCTCTCATACTACCCTCAACCATTCCACTCCCACTGCCACTGCCCTTCCTCAAGGGCAAGCCCTCAGTGCCCCTTGCCCAGATTAGCACAAGTGGTGGTCCCCCAAGTTCCAACTCACGCTGAGACTTGGAACACACTGTTTTCTCAGCCCAGAATGTTGTGTATGTAAGTGTTCCCCTCCCCCCTTCCCATGACTGTCTGGCTCTTTCTCATCTTTGGGGTCTTGGCTGAAATATTACTCTCTCAGAGGGCCTTCCTGGCCACCCTACCAGTAGTCCATCCTCCCTCTGCAGTCTGTAACAAGTCACCATCCTCAATCAACGTACCCCGTGTGTGTCATTATGGTCTATTTCCTGTGTTTCCTTATTTCTTGTTGATCTTTAGCTCTTTGAGGAATTTGGTCTCTCTTGGTCACTGCTGTACCCTTGTGTTTAACATAGCGCCTGGTACACAGTAATCTCTCAAAATACATAGGCTGAATGAATGAGGCAAAGTATAAATGTAAACAAATAATTTTCCTGGAGTGCAACTGCTCACAATATGTCCCTATTTAAAATCTTTCCTGGACTCCTCCAAGGCCCAGTGAAGCGCAAGCTTCACAGTCAGGCACTGAAGGAACCCACTCCGTGAGGCCCCGGCCTCCTTCCAGGCCTGCTTGGAATCCACCACCGATCTCCTCTGCCCAGTAAAAATCCACTTCCCCACCTTCCCTCCAGGCAAAGGAACGCAGCTTTCCCCTGGGCGAAGAATGCCATCCTTGCCTGACAAAATGCTCCCTACCATTTAAGGCCTGACCCTCAAGTGCCACCTCCCATTACGTTTTCAGTCCAGTTTCTCTCTCTGTCCTCTTGGATGCCTGCAGCCCCACCTCAGCGATGCCCTTGCATCTCTCCTGAGGGATCTTGGGATGGCAAAGCCTGAGTCTGATTCACCTGGGTTCCTACCTCCACCCTACCCCTGGCTCAGCGCTCCTTGGCAGCCCGGGGAAACGTTTCCCTCAATGAATGAATGAAGTCAGAGGCACACGCCCCCTCCTCGGCATTGCCTAGCTCTCCTCCGTTACGTTCCCACCCCTCAGAAGAGGGACTCCACCTGCCCCTTGACCTCAGGCCCACCGTGTCCCTCCCCTTCAGTACCTGGCTGACAGCGCCCCCAGGGTGGTGCCGGCAGCCTCTGGCCAGGCCTGGGGGGAGGAGCACCTGGTGGGTGTTTCCTGGCTCGCCCCCCTCCCACCCATCAGTCCCCCCAGCCACCGCCATCCTTGCCTGCGCTCACGCAGCTGCGGCCCAGGCCCAGAGAAAAGGTGTATGTCTCCCTGGCAACCCATCACCATGCAACAGGGTCTCCAGGGATACGGCCCGGGATGCGCTGACGTCAGGGCCCAAGGCGCAAGAAAGCCCGCCCGCTGGCACAGCGCCAAGCAGAGCAGACCGGCATGGGGGCGGCCTTGGGGCCCCGCCGGCCGGATAGCGCCTCCGCTCGCTCGCAGGAGAAGGGAGCCAGGAGTAGGCTGGCGAAGCGGGGTGCGGCACACCCTCCCCACTACCAAAACCAGGGGCCCAGCACCTCTGGCAAGTCCTGGCTGTCCACTGAGGAAGGGCGGGAGGACCGGCTCCAGCCTCGGAGGGTCCGAGCAGATCCCAAGGAAGATAGAGAGAGGCCCCGAGGAAGTTCGATCCACTCCACAGCCCACGCCGGATCCGAGGCCACTGAGGGGTGGGGGGAAGGCTTTTCAGCGGGGCTCCCACTTCTGCCGAGATCCCCATTTTCATCCGGGGTTGCCGTTCCATTTCTCCATACCACCTCCCCCACCTCCCAGAATATAAGCATCCACCTGGAGCGCTCCGCAAGTCTGAAAGCCCCCATCCCACAGCCCTGAACTTCAGGCCTCCGGGGGCCCTTTTGTGGCAGCCACTCCTCACCATCCTCCTCAAGATATATCGTGTCATCAAAGCCCTAGGTATGAAACCTAAACTTTGATAAATTAGGAATTTTCTCAGATTTCTCAGCCTACCCATTCCTCTTGGAAAGCACACCACAGTCTTCCACCACCATCACCACCACCAACTTGGACCCTTTACAGGCTTGCTCTGGTTCCTTCCTCTCGCCAGCCACAGCTTGTGCGCAGCCCTTTACTCTTCTTTTCTGACAAACCCGTGATTTTTTCTGACTTTCGCCCCAGTCCCCTAAGGCTTTTTCTTAATGCCCTGTTTGGCCCCAACTTGGTTGCTCCTATTTCAGCCTGGTTCCCAAAATCTAAGCCAGAGTAATTTTCCTCTTGCCACATAAGCATCCTACTCCTCAGCTTCCCATCACCTCCCAAATCACATCTGCGTCCCTGACCTCACCTCTGCGACTTGTCTGACAAGTCCATCGTCCTCCAGGCCCTTCACGCTGCCACAGAAACATTTTGCCCAGCACAGAAATCATAGGCATGCTGGCTGTGTTGATGCGGAGAACCAAAAGCCCAGAACTGCTCCAGGCTCAGCTCCCAGTTCTGTTCCTATTTTGGCTCCGGATGCTGAGCCAGTCCCCTCCCCACTTGGAACCTGTGCCTAGTCACATAAGGAGAACACTTCTGCCTCATGGCTTTGAGGAGGTGGGAGTGCCAGGGCCCAGCTGAGCTCTCTGGAGCTCAGGGAGATGAGGCTCATATCCCAGACAGTGCCAACAGGCAATGTTGTGCCAACTGACCTTTAGCTGGAGCAGCCGTCTCTGTCCCTGAGCCTCAGCCAGCTGGTGGTCCCCAGAAATGCTACCAACCAGAAGGAAGACACAAGGTTACAGGCCATCCCTGGCTGCCAGCTGGTACCTAATCAGGGCTCTTGAGGCTAGTCATGAGGTCAGCCAAACTCTCCTGACTAAAGGAGGGATGATTTCCTGAACTCTAAGCCTTAGCAGGGCCAGAGGAATCAGAGCAGCCTGCTGCTTCTCAGCTTCAAAAGTCATGAGATTTAGGACTACAAATCCCAGAATTCCTCATGTGAACCCAAGTAAAGTACAAATCTCAGCTAGAGTCTTAGCTCCAAAGAACCTCAAGTACCACACATACTAAGGCCTGTGTGACTGACCGCCTGCCCTGAAAGCCCAGGACCCATTCCAAACCCAGCCCTCAATGTCACAAGCTCCTGCCTGGCCTAAGGCGTGGAGAAATCCATGACACTGGAGTTAAGTAGGCTGGCCCACCTCAAACACTAGAACTACAGCCAGGCCCCAGCGTGCACCACCATCTGTGGGAACCAAGGCCCAAGCAGGGATCAGCAGTTGTGGGAAGGATGCCTTGATAGCCTCCCTTGGGCTCCTGTTTCCCTCCACAGGGTAGGGTGATTTTTGTTTCCGTTGGGAGTGGGGTAAGGGAACTAAAACAGTTTTAAGAGGTGAGAGGTGATCAGGTGCTCACAGGTGCCCCCAAATGGGGCCGCGGTCCACTTCATCAACCTGCAGACTCTAAAGCAGGTTAACAAGTTTAGTCAAAAACTCCGTGGTAGGGAGCATGGCCAGCGTTTCCAGCCTACCTCCTGAAGGGGGTTGGGACACAGCTCGGAGAGGCAGGTTCCCAGCACAGGGCCACTCCCAGGACAGTGAGAGGAGAGATGTAGGCAGAGGGGGGTGATCGTGAGTGGGCGTGCAAGGCCAGTCGCCACGGGCTGGAGAGGGTTGACCAGCCCCTCTCTAGGCTGTGAGCCTCCTGCCACCCTCAGCGGTGGGGAGTCAGGCGGAAAGACCACGAGTCCACCCCGCAAAGCCCAGAGGCAGGCAGCAGGCCTTTAGGAGCGAACCCGAGTCGGCTAAGCCCCCTCCCGGCTCGGCCCGCTCCCTCCTCTTGCCGGGCCCGCCTCCCCAGTGCAGGCTCCTCCCTCTCCCAACACCAGCCCCCCCCTCAAGGCCCCCCCCCCCCCCCCCCCCCCCCCCCCCCCCCAGGCCCCCCCCCCCCCGCGGCCCGCGCACCGGGCAGCCGCAGCCAGACTCCCCAACACCGGCCCGGCCTCCGCCTCTTACCCTGACCCGCCGGGCTCCGAGAGCCGATACAGCCCATGGCCGGGCACCCAGGCACGCTAGCCCGCGCTCGGGGCCCGGGCCATCGCCTTGCAGAGGGTCGGGCCGCGGCCGCCACCGGGGAGGGGAGAGCCCGTGAGAGGGGAGGGGGTGGGAGCCGCGCGTCCGCCAACGCTCCCGGGAGAGGGAACCGGGCTGGTGACGTAAGCGCGGGGGCGTGTCCACCCCCGCGTCACCACCCAAGGCGGGCGGGGCGAAGCGGACGTCACAGCCACACAGATGGGGTCTGGGGCCGAGTCCGGCGAGAAAAGCTCGTCCTCTGCTCCCAGACCCGACTGCGGAGTGACCTGAAGGCAGGAGGGGTGGGAACCGAAGGAACGGGGCACGGACAAAGACTCACTGGGCCCGTGCTACCGGTCATACCGCATGGGGACAGAAAACCTCATTGTGTCCACGGTTCTCTTTTCAAGATGAGACCTTCAAGCCATAGGTTTCAGATATAGACGGCCTGAAACCCAGGGCCTTCACACACAGGAGTCTGCATCACATTCTGGTAGGAGCCGAGACAGGCAAGTGTGTTCTATGAAGTACCCCACAGCTGTGCCCCCCTTCTCCCCTCCTAATCAACAGTGAGCCTTACCACGTCCACTTTGAGGGCCAACCCTCCAGGAAAGACTCCCTAGCCCTCCCGATCATGGACAGGGGAAGAGGCAAGAGGGGTGCCAAGTTACAGAGAACAGTGCTACAGTGCCAGCTCTGGAAAGGAGGTTGCCCACCTACCCAGACCCCTTCTCCAGAGGGAGCAGGCCATAAAGCAGAGAGGCAGTGAGCTTAATTGAATTCATGTTTAATAATTACAGGCACCGTGCCCCCCCTTCCCCCTGCCCAGGCAGCAGCAGGGGTGGTGCAGGGGCTGGGGCGTATGCCCCCAGCAGCGAGGACGGCAGTCCCAAGAGTGATTTTTCAGAAAATAAAAAAGGACCAGGGGCAGGCAGTGGTGCCCCCCCCCCAAGACACACCAAATCTCAAGACTTTATATATATCTCTGTGCCCCAGGGGGAGGAGAGGGACACCTGGCAGCATCCTGGAGGGGAGCCCCAAGCAGCCCCAAGCCATCCTGCCTCTTCAGCCACTTTATTAACTCAGACATCGCACTACAGGCACCCACTGCCACTGCCGCTGCCGCTGCTGCCACCCCCCCTTGCAGTCCGGGCGGCTGGCTTGGCCATCCGAGTGTCCATGGGGCTCCAAGTCCCCGGCCCCACCCGCCCTCAGTTGTGGTCAGACTCCTCCTCCTCGGCCTCACGAAGCCACTTGAAGAAAGCTGTGACAGATTTAAGGGCCACACCCTTGCCCTGCTGTTCAGCGGGGTCCTTGCTACTCTCCCAACTATAGAAGGCGTCCTCCTTCACCACGTCCTCATCGTACAGCGCATCAAAGAACATCCGAAGCAGGTCTGCAAGCAGGCAGGACAGCAGTTACAGGCAGACTGCCCACAACCACTCCATCCCCCCTCCCAGGGATCCCTCCCCTAAGCTCCACTGCTGAGACAAGGCCCTGACCCACCGTGCTGACATTTGTGTGTCTGGCCATTCCAGAGTAACTATGTCTCTGACAGGATGCTTATCTCATGATCTAAGAGACTGATGTGCAAGAGTGAGTCACTTGGCCAAAACTCAGAAACCTACATGCACACCCTCAGATCCACAACCGCTGCCTACGGACAGCCTCCCACCCCCATCCCACAGCAATGGCAGCAACAGATTATTTATCCCAAGCTTGTTCTCCAAATCCCATGCACACCCATCCCGGGGACCCTATACACTCAATTATCCACTCTGCCCTGTACTTTCAAGCCCAAGTTTCTCCCATCTAAACACAAAAGGCCTCCTTTACAACTGCTATCTCTTTACAGCCAAAAAGATCTGTCTTTTGACAAGAGATTAGTTGAATTCAAAGATTTCTGTCTATACTTGCTGTTTTTTTTTCCCTCCTGATTCAGGTATTACTCTGTCCTTTCCAATCCAGATCCTGCCCCCTGCTGTACCAAATACTGTTTCTGCCAGGGTGGCCTCCATGTTTTCACACTCCAGAGGCCCTAACTTTCAGATCTGCTCCTATGGAATCCGGGCGCATCTAGCATTACTGACCACTTCCCTCTCCTAAAATCATTCTGTCCTTTGTTCATAGGGTCCTATCCTCCTTTGGTCCCTACCTGTGGAACCTCTACCTCCTCAAGGCTGTATCCCTTGGGCAATCCTATACCCTCTTGTGACTTGCACATGTGTTGCCCTGTGCCAGCAGTTCAAGAGATGGGCCTCCAGCCCTCACCTCTTCCTCTCCAAATGAAATCAGATACCCAGCTGTCTACCTGACTGACATCTCTGATCACCCCGACCAGGACCACAAACTCAACATGACCAAATTCAACTTGACCCAGTGTTCCCTACCGCCCAGTGAATGGCACCCCCCACTAACACCTCACCTGCTGAAACTATCTTGGGAGTCATATATGTCTTCCAATCTCTCACCACCCGCCCCCCAGGCCAGTGTGTGTCTTGAATCTGCCCACTCCTCTCCCATCTCCATTGCCACCAGTGAGGCTGAGTCACTACCAACACACCCCTGATCTGCTGATCCGGCCACATTCACATTCACCCCACTCCAAAACACTCTTCCCACTAATGGCCAGGATGATCTAAAAACTAAAAAAGAACGTTTAAAATCCTTGCTTAAAATCCCATAAAGGCCCTCTCCTATCCTTAGATTAAAGCCCAAAACTCATCCCATGGCTTACACAGCCCTGCATGACCTGGCCACATCCATCTCTCCACCCAACTTGCCTCACATACAACTGGTTGCTGTGCTCTCCCACCCACACTGGTATTCCTTCAACAGTTTTTACCTTGCATCATGTTTTCTACCTCAGAGCTCCCCTTAACACACAGTTCCTTCTTGTCAAGTCTCCCCCTCCCACTTGTCATTTAGCTCCCATGTGTCAATTCCCACTCATTCTCTGACTAGGTAAATTCTCCCAGAGAGTACCCTTGCAGGATCCATTTTCCAACATTCATCTTGACTCCATGCCAACATGGGAACTATGCTTGACTTAATCACTGCTAATATCCCAATGTCCTGGCACATACCTGTTTGCTAAATGCATTAACCTCAGGCATGTTAACCTAAGCCTCAGTCTCCCAATATGGAAAAGGGGGGAACACCATCTACCCTAAACAATAGTTGTGAGGATTAACTGAGGCAAAGAAAAGCAGCTCAGCCCTGTACCAGGCAGAGGGAGCACAGGATACTTGGGAAACGTTACCATTTATCACCTCTGCACTCCTGGCATCTAACAGTTGGCTAGGCACAAAACAGGTAGTCAATTAACCTTCAAGGCCGAGTCTTGCACTTGTAGGTAAGGAAACAAACAAATGTTTGTTGCAGGGGAAAGGACTCAACCATCAGGATATTTTGCTCTCCAGTGACCACCCACTTCTCCTGGATTGAGACCCTTTCCACAACTGCCCCTACTATCTGGTAGCTCCTCCAGCCCACCCCATCCCTGTGGCCTGGCTCTTACTGGGGGGCTGTTCTAAGGTCACTACAAGGGCCTGGAGGGCATAGAGCGCCTGCAGCTCCTTCTGCTCGTCATATAGGTACTTCTGTAGCAGTTTCGCTCGCGCTTTCAGCACCGCAACATCCACTCGGAGAGGAGTCTCAACTACAGGGAGGAAGACAGGGATAAGTGGAATAATGCACCCTCAGCCTGGTTCAGAACTGGAGACAAAGACCAAAACCTCCCTCCCTCCATATCTGTCGGGCCCACCCTTGCCCCACCAACTCCCTGGCTCCTCTTACAGATAATTGCAGAATAGCAGACCGTTGTCATGAGAGCTCGAACTAATGTGTTGGATGCTACCTGCTGCTCATTCACGTTGGCCTGTGCAGAAGACAGACAAATGGCCCATAAGTTCTGAATTATGCCTGGAAGGCTCCATTCTTGCTGCCCTCACTTGCACTACCTTCTCCTTTATCTCTCTCCCCCAATATCCAGGAGAAATATACCTCTATCCAGTCAAACACCCGCTGGTTACTGCTGCCCTCCTTCAGCAGCTTCTCCAGCTGCTTGCTCAGCTCCTCAGAGGACAGCAACCTCTGGCCAGGGGCTTCTGACTCCTCTCCCAAGGTATACTCCACCTTCTGCAAGGAAAAAGGCCCACAGTTGGGAGGTAACTGTGTCACGTGAGATGAGGGAAGAGGAAAGGACTGGCTGACCCCAACTGCTAGAGTTAACTTAAGTCCAGCTGCAAACCTGCGCAGTGACAAAGGCACCGACATCCTGGCCTTCAGGTAAAAATTCCTTCCAGCTGAGTCCAGCCTCTCGCCACAGCGTCCCCACCTTCTTGGGACCCTGGAAAACATAAGACCAACTTAGCAACTCTCTTTCTCTCCAAGAAGCTAACAGCTCCACAAATGTCATCCAACGAATGCCTACTGAAAGCCCACTAGGTGCCTGCTAGCAGCTCAGGATGCTACAGAGGTACTGAATGGGAACAGTACGCCTACGGTCTAGTAACGGGCACAAACGTCAGTCAAATAACCACCCCAAGTCACAAGAACTCACCCACCACCATGCTATGAGACCTGGGGGATGGCCTGAGACCTCTAGGAAAATGTCAATTAGCTGTCACAGGATTCTCAAAGAATTACTGGACCACAAAATGTAAACAACCAAATCCAAGTATCTCATCCTAGCCTTCCACACTCATCTACATTTTTTTCTAAAATAGCTTAGTTTTTCATTACTGCAAGTAACAAATGCTCATGGAAGAGAAAAACATCTCACCAGTATGCTTATTTGGTTCCCAAGTCCAGAAAACTTTAGAAGCAGATGTTAAGTCCCCACCCCCAACCCAACACAAATCAGAGATCTTCATGTAAACGGCAGTTTGAGTTCATTTTCTGTAAAGGGCAAGAGATTCTGAAGCCATCACTGTTTTACAATAACAGATATTCAGGATGACGCCATCAACCCTTGACAAAATTACTGTACTTCATGGATTTTAAAAACGCCCATTTTAACACCACTAAAACTGAGTTGGCTCACAGCTGGCATATTACCACATTTTAAAAATATGACCATGTCTTTTCTTTCTCAGCAGTGCATACATAAGATGTTGTAGAATCTATGGCACCTTAGAGTCAATGAAATACATAAATAGTCCCATATGCTTTTTCTTTTAAATTATTATTTTAAATTTCTCAGAAACTATCCTGGTGCGTATTTCTACCTAAAACAAGTAATATGCTGCTGAAAGAACAATTCCTCTCGATTCAAAGACTTACTCCTCTAAGTTCCAGATAGCTGAACTCTTTTAAAAAACTGCACTTCCCAACATCTCACCACTACTAAGTACCACACCCAACTTGCCTTTCCCATCATTTCACCCTTCTCCTTGCTAATCAAAATTAATTTTAACAAAGCAGTTTCTGTTGTGAACGTTACCAAACAGACACCCTTTTGCAACTTCACAGTACTTAAGGCACTCCATTTCAGCTATTTTATTTCACACTTTACTTCACACTGTTGTTTTCATTAAGCTGTCGTTTCTTTTCCAACTTGTTTCCTAACTGTGTTTTTATTCACTGTTGTGTTCCCAGTACCTAGTATATGGTAAATGTTCTAAAAGATGCTAGTTGAATGAATGAGTGAATCAATCAAGGGCCTAGGGCCTTAGATTCTCGTTCTCCTCCAGCCTTGGCCAGAACCTACAACAGGCACTGGTCTGAGGGAGAGTGCCAGCCTCGACATTTCCTCTCCCAGGTACCCACACAGCACTACCATCCCACCAAAGGACCATGAGGCTTCAGGGTCACTGCCAGCACCCAAAACCACATGGTGGGTAGAGAAGTTCTCAACACACTACCTCTGAAAGGCTCTCTCACTCACCATGCTTTTGCATAGGAGCCCCAGGATCTCCAGCAACAGGGAAGCAGCTTTCCCCAGGGGTCTCAGAGGTTTTGTAATCTCCCTACAAGAGAAAAATCCAGTGTTGATAGCCTTCCACGCCCTCTCAACACACTATCCCATCCCTCCCTAAAGCCGGGGGTCTAAGTTGCCACACCTCCCCTCCCTCTCCCCTCTTCTTCCTGTTTTTACCTCCCCTGAATTCCACCAAAGGGGACTAACCTGAACAGCTCCCCCATGGGCACCCCACCTTCATGCAGAACGGGCGTTACCAGTTCTGCTAGGTAGAGCCACACATGAGGGATGTCAATTTCCATGTCTTCAGCCAATTCCAGGATTTCATAGAGCCTGCAAAGAGAATTCAAAGTCAGCTAGGAGAGACAAGCTGCACTCCTACCCTCCTGCTGGGGCAACAAAGGCACGGCTAAAGGATCAACCGTGGAGCACTTCAGCAACACTTCCTAAACATGGGGCAATTATCTCAAACTAAGGCCGTCGTCTTCTCCTTAGATGGCTCACCCCCAACCCTGCCAAAAGTTATGTTGACCAGGATGGCTGAGGAGCCTACATTCTTATCTAAGGTTCCACGGGTCCTACAAAGGAGGGAAATTTGTGGGTATGTAAAAGTGGGAGGCCCACCAAGTCATACCCTTGGTAGTACTGAGCAGTGGAGAGGTGCCCGGCACAGAGCAGCTGGTGCAGCAGTCGCCCCATGTGCTCACGGGCAATGGCGCTGCGCTCCAGTGTGGACTCGATGCCGTGCCGCACAAAGATGAAGAGCAGCGAGGGCGAGGCCAGCTCCTGCACACACTGAACCGCCTCCTGCAGGGGTGCAGCGCACAGAAGAGAGACCAGTCACTGTCTGGCCCAGACCCTACACCCATGCCTGTCGGCACAGGCCCCTTCTCGCCCACCCTGCTGTCACTCAGACCACTCCCACTGCTTACCTTCATGTCATTGAGATGGAGGTATTCCTCAATGATGGCCCTGGATTTCTTCTCCAGCTCCTCTTCAGAGAGCGCAGCCTTCGGGGGACTCACAGGGGGCAGGGCGGCTTCTCGCTTCACTGAGCGTAGAAAAACAGATCAGAGATTCTTCAATTCCAGTCTTCCTAGCAAGCAGGGTCTGGGGCCCTGAAGACACTGTCTGGGTACTAGCTAGTCCCAAACCAGCCCACACCCTTCCCTTCCCCACCCCCCAGCCCCTTACCAGCATCCCGCCCACGGTCCCGATCCTCCGTGAGGCTAGCTGCCTTGCGCAGTCCCTCAGGCTGAGAGGGCCGCTCTCTACTCCGCTCCTCCACTTCCTTGCTGAAGCTCCGCTTGGTGGCGGGTGTCCGTGCGCGATCAAGCCGGTCACCACGGTCACCTCCCCGTTCACTCCTCTCTAGGCGGTCTCCCCGGTCCCCAGCTTTCTCACCTCGTTCCCGGCTCAAGCTACTCCTGGAAGAAAGACAGGCACATCGTCTCTCACCTGTACTGCCCACATGCACTCCTGTTTAACTATCCAACATGCTGAGCAACTGTCAGGCCTTGTTCTTGTCATCAGGTATATGCCCCAATCTCAGCCAGGAGCTCTGAGCATTACAGGTGTAAGGATTCCTATGGCAGCAGTCAAAACCCAATCAGTACTCCCAGTGTGAAAACAAAGACACCGAGGAAACCTCACCTCTGTACCACACGTCTGTTATCTGTGCTTTCTGTAGGTACTGCTTGTTGAAGGGCTGAGAAGCGATTCAAGGTACTAGTAGCTGGACGAGCAGCTTCTGATGCTGGGGAGGGAGAAAACCCAGATTAAAACCTATTTCCGTACATCCTATCTCCTACTCGCCAATTTAGGACGCTTGGTCCTAGTCCTGACACTAGAGTAGTTCAGTCCCTGGTGCCAAGTACACACTGCCTGTATTACCTAACTAACCACTCTGTAATGAAAGCCCCTGGTACAGAGAAGACGCTGCCCTCAGGAGAGCTGATTCCTGACCACCCAGCTCTTTACAGTGGCCTCCGTACCTGCATCGGAGGGCTTGGCTCCTGAGCCTCCACTGCTACCCTTGCCCCAGCTCAATCGTCCTCCAGGTGCAAACAGCTGGTTGTTAGAATCAATGGAGCCAGGCTGAGGAAGGAAAGGGAGTGAGAGTCACGGGTCTGATCCAGCCAAAGCCCCCGCCAGCCCTCACCACACACAGCCGTAAGGGGTCCAGACCAGGGGCCAGGAAAACTTTCCCTGTAAAGGGCCAGACAGTAAATATTCATTACAGACCAGGCAGTTTGAACTACTCAACTCTGCCGCTGTAGCACAAGAGCAGTCACAGACAATACTTAAAAGGGATGAGTGTGGTTATGTTCCAATAAAACTATGCACACTGAGGGCTTCCCTGGTGGCGCAGTGGTTGAGAGTCCGCCTGCCGATGCAGGGGACACGGGTTCATGCCTCGGTCTGGGAAGATCCCACATGCCGCAGAGCGCTGAGCCTGCACGTCCGGAGCCTGTGCTCCGCAACGGGAGAGGCCACAACAGTGAGAGGCCCGCGTACCGCCAAAAGAAAAAAAAAAAAAACTATGCACACTGAAATTTAAACTTTATATAATTCCTTAACACAAAGTATCGTTCACTTTTTGATTCTTTTCAACCATTAAACAATGTAGAAAACTCTCATTCTTAGCTTGCGGGCTGTAGAGAAGGAGGGAATGGCTGGATTTGGTGTGCATGTCAGGGTGCTGACCAGTGGTCCAGACCAATGTGAATACATCCCCTAGAGCTGGCAGTCCCGTCTCTAGCAATCTAACCAGCTAGTCTAAGGGGGAAAACTGAGCTGTCACCTTCCCAACCTCAGACAAGTGAGGGGATTAAGATCCAAACCTGTGCTTAAGGCCCATCTGACCCCTCTTTATCCTCCCATCACTGACATCAGCCCTTCCAACACACACACCCCTACCTTCGTGATCTTAGTGAGTCGTGAGGTGTCAATAGGGCGGCTGCCCTTGCTGATGGGCACTGTGTTCCAGCCACCATCATCCACAAGTGGAAGGCCACGGCCTGGGACAAAAAGGAAAGCATACTGGAATGATGGCTAAGTCCCAAGAACCCCGTTTGCGAGGGCTGCCCCCAGCCTCCCTTCCTCAGATCCTCAGTTCCATCATGGGGTCTCAGTGGCCCAGACACGTGGCACTAACAAGAAGTCATCAGTGGAAAGCACAACCCCTCACACTGTCCCTCCTCAGTCCCAGCCTCAAACTCACTGATGGGTGGGCCTGGAGGGCCACCCCGACGCTTGTCGCCGCCCTTGGCCATTAACTGCTGCACTTTTATGTGCTCCCGATGCTCCTCCATCTCAGCTTCCTTGTGGATTTGGTCAATCGTCTTGGGACCCTGGTCCCCTCGACGCGGCACCCAATTGCTCTGTGGCGACAGGCCAGTCACAAGGTAATTACATCAGACAGGGCCAGACAAAAGTGTCAGGAACTGGGACTGTGGGGTCAGAGGCAGCAAACAGTGGGAAAGAGGGGACACACACCCGTCGCAGATCCAGCACGTCTTGCAGCATAAAGCGGATTCGGGATGAAGTCTTCTTTTCCTTAATGATTTTTTCCATCTGGTTGAAATACTGATCCATCCGGGGCTAACAAGAAGCAAAGGGATCAAGTTCAGGAACTTCTAAAACTTCACCTCCAACTACAGGCCATGCCCCTCCTCAGGCCTTCAGCTCCGCCACTGTAGCTCAGTGGCACACAGTGCAACTCAGACACAACAGCTGGGAAGGGTGTCTGCCAGTGGACCGCAGACCCCACGCGCTTCAGCCTGTCCTCTCCCATACCCCAGGAGCCCCTACCTTGGCCTTTTCAAAGTCCAGGTCTTTGCCAATGGTGGTGAGCAGACGGCAAAGGCATTCGAGGGACTCTTCATCATGGTTCTTAAGTAGTTTAACCACACAGTCGTGCATGATTGCCTCTGTTAACATCTTCAGCTTGAACAACTCCCCGATAAACTTGATATTCCCTAAAGAGCGCCGCCGGGCTATGTCTCGAGCCTCTTCCAGCTCTTCCTTTAGGCGTCCCCGTTCCTCTGCCTGCCGGTCATGGGACAGGGACCACATCAAAAAGACAGCCAGCCACTCAGCTATAACTGTTCTCTCTTCCACTATCTAGATTCCTAAACCTAGCAGCAAGCACTCACGTCCTAAGGCAGAGAAACCCCCAAAACACCAATATCCCCACCCCCACTTCTGCAGCTGAGTAGCATCTGGGTGAGCAGTGGAACTGGGAATGGAGTTTCTCTCACCGTAGCAGCTTCATCCATCTCTTTTTGCTTCTTCTCAAAAACCTCATCATCATCTTTGTCTTTTTCAAACTCTTTCTGACATCGATTTAACAACAGTTTTCGGAAGTTCACAGTCACTGTTGGCTTTTCTGTAGTGGGCACTTTCAGCTGTATGTCAAAGAGAACGTCACATTCAGACTAGTCCAGGGCAGGGAAAACCCTCCAAAAGTCTTCAACTACCTGACCCAGGAAGACCTCTGGCCCTGGCTCTGCCACCAACAGCACAGGATAGAGAACCAAGAAGCTGGACTCAGAGTCTTAGGAAGAGAAGTGGGAAGCTAAACCACAAGGTTTATAAAACAGTGGAAACTAACCGCCATGAGGCAGCGGCACATGTTGGCATAGGCCACGGAGAAGTTGGGTTCTGAAATGGCCTTCTCGAAGATGAGGTCAATGACCCCTTTGAGGCGTTCCTCGGTGTCGATGGCTAGCTGCGTCACCTGCTTCATCAGCTGCTGGAACATCTGGGGTGTCAGCTTATTCAGGATGGAGCGCACCCTGCGGAACAGGTCCTGGAGAGAAGAGGAGACAGAGAAAGCACAGAATCCAGTGAGGTTTTCAGAAGGACAGGGGCTGCTGGGAGGGATGGACAAAGTAGATACCAGTGATGAGAATGGACAGAGGCAAAGAGGGCAAGGCTGGCTCAGAGAGCAGACCTTGCAAAGAAGGAATGGAGACCAAACCACGACTTGCAGGTACCTGGGTTTTGCTGCCATCAGTGTCCTCCTCCCCTCGGTCCTTATCAGTCACTGTCCGCTTGCTACTGGGTTTCCAGGCCTTCTCTGCTTTGTTCAGCTTTATATCTTCAGTCATTGACACTGTGGCAATGATCTTGCGTGGCTCCTTTCGGGGGCCCTGCTGAGATCGCCGGGGTCCCAGACCAGCCTGCTAAGCAAGGAGCAGGGACAAGAGAAGCCACGGAGCTAGTCAGCACGACCTACTACCACTACCACACATCTCCAGGGCAGACTTCTCCCCACCCCCACAATGAGATACAGGAAGCCAACACCCCCAACTCCCCTTGCCAGTCCCACTCACCGGCCCTCGGGGCAGCTCCCCACCTGGCCCACCCCTCGGGGGCCCACGGCTGCTAAGGGCTGGTCGGCCAAGGTTGGCAAAGGACGGAGTGAAGTCTGGGCCACAATTTATGCCTGGAAGTCTGGCGGGATCCAGTGGCCGCAATGGTGTTTTATTGGCCTGCGAAAAGGATGGGGAAGGTATGAGAAACAGGCTAGGGCTAGCTACTGACCACTCTTTCAAGACCTCTGGCTCCTCCCCAGCCAGCCAACCTGCCCAAACTTACCCTCTCCCTTAAGCCCACCAACCTTATCCAACACCACATCACTGATATGGGGCAATCCCTCTGGCTTCTGCATACTGGCAAAGATGAACTGAAAGCCAAGCAGGAACTCACGGTCATAACGCTTTTTCTCCTCAAGGTTTAGAGGCTTCCACTGATCTGCAAGGAAAACAGGATGAACCAATCACACTGCTTTCTCCTGGGGCCCTGGTAAGCATACTCAACCCTTCTCAACCCTTCCTTCTGCATACCTGACTTATATTCATACTTCTGTTCCCCCGGCTGGATGTTCTCAGCATTTTGAATCTTGTCTTCCTTTGAGTCCCAGGTCTCGTCTGCTTCCTCTGGTCGCGGGGGCACACTGCTGCCCTCAGGCTCTGGGCTGGGATTGTTGCCTACAGGAGGCTGATTTTCTACCTCTGGTACTCCTGGGTTCACCTGTAACCATTGGACATTCCGTTTTGGTTGCAGTGTGACCGCTGTTCCATACCCAAACTTTGCCCTTCTCCCTCCGCTTTCTGATCCCTTACCTCCTTGAAGGCATCTAGAAGGTCTCCTACAGCCTCCTTCTTATTGAGATCCTTAATTTTCCGTCTCCTCTTTGGCACAGATACTGCCACTATTTGGGGGGGAGGAGTGAGAATAACTTAAGGAGTACCCCAAACCCCTCAGAAAAATAAAAAGCAGCCACTGTACAATATTCCCTTTTTTCATCACACCCTCTCTTGACTTAGAATTCCTTAATCTAACCCTTCGGTTAGATGGAATCTAACCCTTCCATTACAGGGCTTCTATGACCCAGACACAACGTCACGAGAAGTCATCAATGAAGAAAAAGAACCACACCCAGCGTGCCCCACCTCTACCATCCAGCCACACCTTACCTTGGGTGGCTGATGCCACCTCCAAATTCTGGGACAGGTGGGCTGGGACAGGGGTGCTCTCTAGGGGGAGCGGTTCCTCTCCTCCCTTCTCACCCTCAGCTTCTCCTTCCTCTTCCTCTTCTTCCTCTTCCTCCATGTCCTCCTCCTGAGCAGGGGAAGCAGCTGGAGGAGCCACAGCTGGAGTGGCAGAAAGGATGGTGGGGGGAGCCACCGATGCTGTAGCCTCCTTGGCCTGCTCCTCTGGTTCACGGACGGGGCTTAAGTCCACAGCTGGTGGCGAGGGGGCTCCGTTGAGCAGCTCCTCAGGTTGGGCAGTTGGAGCAATGGGCATGGGGGATTCAAAGGGACAAGCCGGGGGAGGGAGAGGGGCAAGCTCTGGGCTCGACTCCAACTCTGGTTCCAAATTCTCAGATAGGACTGTGCCATTAGGCTCAGGAAGAATTTCCACCTTGTGAGATGCCAGGGGGGTGGGAACCTGGAGAGGACTGGAAGAGAACTCAGATTCTGGAACTGGTTTGCTAAGTGTCACTTCTACCTCCAGTATGGGTTCAGCGAGGGGAGTGGGTTCTGGAGAGAGGCAATATGGCTCCCCAGTTTCAGGGGGCATGGGGGTTGATTCTTCTACAGATGTTTGTATCATCCCCGTTGTCATAGTGTCCCCAGGAATAGGGAGGACTGTGAGATTAGGCTCAGACCCCGGTTCCAAGACTGGGGGTGGTGATGGGGTCGGAGAAGGTGATGAAGGCTGGGATTCTGAAGGGCTGTGCTCTGGGCCAGGCAGTCCTGGCCGCTCCCCAATGATTGCTCCCTGCGACCGGTCATCTGCACCATAGGAAGAACGAGTAATCAGAGGCAAGTCTTTCACTGCTACTGCTCTTCCTCCTCCCAGCCAAGCATTCCCAACCTAACAGCCCCCTACACACACACCAGTCTTCTCCCACCTAGGTCTTTTCCATTCTCATTCAAAATCCAATCTACCCTAAAATCTGACTACCTGACACCTAGTTCTTCTCTGAAAGGAAAACAGGATGAACCAATCACACTGCTTTCTCTGGCACCCAGTTCAAGTCACTCCACTTCCTTGGTTTTTTAAATGTTCACACTCCTTTTCCCCATAAAGGCTCTGCCCCACCTGCTTACTTACCTGGCCGGACAACAACAGCAACCTGGGGTGTCTCCCCATTAGCCTGAGGCTCCAGACCACCTCCCGTCTGCAGGACACAAAGGGTTACCAAGTTTGCCCTGAAGAGTCCCACAACCCTTCTTTACTAGAGCCATTTCTACTTTAGCCGCCTAGAAATCCAGGAAAGCAGGGACATAAATCCCTTAGTTGAAGAAAAAGATCCAGGGACCTAGGAGTCCAGGGCAGAACAGCCATCCCAGCCAGGGCATCACTCAAAGAACAGTACCTGGGGAGGGGTGGGTGTGGAGGCAGTGCGGGCCCCAGACATGATCTCCTCCGTGATATCCTTCCCTCCTTGGTTTGGGTCTCGAATTCGGATCTGGGGGAAAAGAAAGCTACAGGATGAGTGGGAAGCAGGAGGAACCCACCTCTCCACCCTGCCCCACTCCTAGGACTCCCCACCCCTCACTGAGAAGCAGGCAGGTGGGTGCCAGAAACTCCATGAGTTCTACTGTCAACCCATCCAGCTGCTCTTATAGTCTCCTCTTGGCCGCTACCCCTAAGACACCCTTGACCTCACAGCAGCCACGTACATCACAATGCTCCTCCCTCCCTCATCCCTGCCCAACCAGAAGTCCCCAAGAAGTGGCTGCATGCCCTGGGGCCCAGGACCCCCATATAGCACCCATCCGGCTCACTTGTGGCTAGTCTGCTTGATCTCTGGGGGCAGAGACCAGATCCAGTGGGTGGAGCGAGGGTGACTCAGCGGCTTCCCCAGCCCTGGCACCCTATTCTGGGCACCACGCCCAGGGCTTGAGGACCGAGCAGAGGCGGAGGCCTCAAGAGCTTCCAGGACTGGGGGGTGGGGCCACAGAAAGCAAACCATTTCCAAGGCAAGCCACCAGAAACCCAAAACCAAACTCAGATGTTACGGACCCAGGACCCAGGTCTCTAAGGAATTTCCCCACCAGACACTCCAATCTTCCAGTAAGCTTCTTCTACACGGAAATCTTAGCACCTTACAAAGAACCTAAGCACTTCACAGATCCCCATTCTCTGCCTACTCTCAGCTGAAGATCTCCCTCAATTTCCTGCTCCCTGACCCACAATGTGCCTGACCTTGATTCTCCCTTTCCCAGATATCCTAGAGCCCCCTGCTGCTACTCACCGTCTTCCGCTCCCTCTTGGGAGCAATCTGGGGTGGCTGGTTCATCAAAACCGGCGGGGGAGCCACACCAGTGGGAAATTGCTGCACACCCTGGGCTGGGTAGTAGGCGCCAGCTTGGGGGGCGGGAGGGACACGGAAAGGAAGAACAGTGGCAGGGTCAGAGCCCAACCACATACAAATGCCTGCTTGAACACCTCCCACCCCCTGGAGAACCTCTCATCACCCACAGCTGGCCCCTCGCCCTGCCCCACCCTCCTCCCCAAGGGAATGAGGTGTCTATCAAAGCTGGGGAACCAGTCTGAACTGCGTTTACAAGAATTCCTAACACTGACACACACACCCCTTGTAGGCAGGCACTTCTTCCCCACCACACACCAGCTACCAGGACTATGTCTGCTCCTCTTCTACCCCGTAAGGTAACACGTACGCACCCCACCCCCAGCAAAACACACACATATACTCTGAGAGAGCAGCAACTACTTAACCTGAAACAGAATCAGGTCTTTGGCTGGGAATGATAAAAACAGATTTGCCAACCCTGTTCCATTCAACCTGAGTCCAATTCCAGTCTCCAGCCCTTTGCTAAGGGGCAAGGAAACAAAAAGTAACATTATGAACCAGGCCCAGGATGAGAAAAATTCCTTAAAGCAATGGTCTCCAAAATGGGATACATTCTTTAATATCATCCATAACCTCCACTTGTTTGTTTCTGACAAGCAACATTAAGTGCTATTTGTCTAAATTATGCATACGTATAACAAACAAAAACATACATTAAAAGTACATACTCAAAATTTTTCCTGATGGTCAAAAAATTTTGGAAACCACTGCCATAAAGAACAGACTAATCCTTTCCTAGAATATAAATGAAAAACAGCTACAGAAACCTCTCAGATCCATGTTACATGGGCTCCCCCCAACCATGGAACGAGTGTCACAGGGAATATTTACTAATAGGCCTTCAAACTAGTGCTTGAACTGTATTCCTTGACATGGGGAGGAGTCCAACTCTCAGCAACAGTATAAAATCCTCTCCGCACCACCCCCCAACACCAGTTACATATTGAGCACCAATCCCTGCTACCCCTGTCATTTTTAGACCAAGAAACAAGGCTGGGGAGGGTCTTAGCAATTAATAGGTGAGTTTAGATGCTCCCTGGGACTCACTCACACCTGACTCCCTCCCCTGCTTACCGTAGGTCCCAAACTCTGTAGGGCTTGCACCCGGATAGAAGCTTGGGGCTCCCGGCTGCACGGGATACTGCTGTGTCGGGACAACATATGTGGAACGCCCCTGGTGGAGGGGAAGGGGGAGAAGGAGGGGAGAGGAGTTGACGGAGCTACGAATACCGTATCAGACTACAAAGAGAATATAAGGCAAGACAGGACAAGCCAACTCTAGGCGATGACCAGAAGAAAGTCCCACCTCTGGAGAAGAGATGGGACTGGGGGGTCAGGGTAAGGAAAGTGGGAGTTGGGGTACAAGGTTGTGTGGCCTCCAGCCCCCAAGCCTCCAGCCTCACCTGTCCAGGGATGTAGTAGGCCCCCTGGGAGGCTGGGTAGGAGATCTGGGAAGGGATCATCATTACTTGGGATCCAGCAGGGTAGACATGGGCAGCTGGGCCAGGGCGGGCGGGGGCTGCACTCTGCACTCGGGAGGCTGCACTGCTCGGGGGCTGGGCCCGGCTAGGGTAGAAGTGCTGTCAGGAGGGAGGAAGGCAGTTGGCACTGGGAAGGGGAGGAAGTGGACAGCAAAATGGCCATTCTGCTATGTCTCTAGTCTGGACAGAAGTGCCAGGGGCTTTGGAGCATGGGGACCAACACTTCCAAGATTCACCTGACCAAGTGATGTTTAAGTGGCCTCTTGTACTCACAATGTGCCCTCCAAACTCAGATACACACTTTGCACTCTGCATATTTACTCCCTCCTTGCCATGCATACTCATGTCACCTCCTCCAGTCTATCCTTCAGCAGAGGCTTCCTAACATCCAGATGCATCATGCCTAAGTAAAGCCTTTTTCAGCAACATACTCCCCAGCATGCACTGCTCCACCCTAAGGTACTGAGGAGCTAACCGCTAACATGCAAGTCTCCCAGTTCCCAGATACGCGCTATGCAAGATTTAGCCCCTAACATGCATTGGTCAGCCTCAGAATGAGGACCTGGACAGCAAACAAGTCCCCACCCTGAGGAACCCCAGTCCCTGTCTCTAGCCCCTGACTAGGGTGGAGGGTAATGGTGAGACCAGGAGAGAGTCCAGGATTAGCAAAGGGGTATTACCTGCAGAGACCTGAATCCTCCCTGAGAGCACATGGGGACAGGAAAGAAGAGAATTATCCCCAAGGTGAGGGGAAAAGATGAAGGAAAATATGAAGGACGCAGGACAAGAATCCTCTCCCACTTAATGAGGAAGAATTTAGGGAATAGAGAAAGGCAAGAACCAGCTGGAGTGTTTATCTTCCCACAGTCCAAAGAGAAAGAAGGGATGGGGGGGAATGGAGCAATGGCAACCTCCCAGTAAAAGGAGGAAATAGGGAAGCAGGGCCCAAAGAGTTGGCAGCAGGGCCCAACACTGCCCCCAATTCTTAAGGCACCAGGACCCCTAGTAATGCCATCCCCACCGACTATATACTAACCGAGGGGCCAGCCACCGTAAGTAATCAACAGTGCGAAGTGCAGAGCCCCATGAAAGAACACACAGCAACTGTCAGGAAACTGGGGCAGGTACAGGGCCTCCGTAGTTTCCATCCTAGGCCCAAACTGGCCTAAGCTTTACGTGGCTCCCACCCATGCCCCCTACTCCCCTCCCCACAGCCCCTCACCTGGCGGGGCTGAGAAGGCGTGTTCATTTGTGTCGCTTGAGGCGTACTGAACACCACCGGTGCTGTCTGCCCCGGGGGAAACGCTGGCTGAAGGGGGGAGACCAGATTTCAGCAAGAGGGGAAACCCAGGTGGGGCAGAAACTCAAGCTGGTGAAGGGGGCAGATCTGTGGCAAGAGCCTCAACAGTCCACATATACCCTCCCCATGACAGCCCCTGGGAACAGCCCAGGGGCCGTGTCTCAATTTGGCAGCAGGAAGCTGCACTTTGCCCTGACACAGAAAGGGGTGGGAAAATCCAGAGGCTGGAACCTGTTCCTGACCCGGCTGCCTGGTCTCCCCAACCTGCACCCCAGTCACTGCTAATTCCTCCCTAATTACCTGTGGGAGTCCAGGGGATGGGGCAGGTGGGGGGCCTGTGGGCTGTGGAGCTTTGTTCATTTCATTTGGTGCCACATCAGGGTCCCCCCAGCACCTGTTGGGAAAGAGAGGAGCTCAGAAAGGGGAAGGGACCCAAGCTGAAGGCAAATGGAGTGGGGGAAGGGCTGAAGCAAGGGCTGGGGCCCGCAGCGAGCCCCGGAGGCGCCAAGCGGGTGAAGGAGCATTAAAGACCCAGCTTACGTCCCCACCAACACCCTGTCAAACCCACACCGCCTCCAACCACCCCCCTGGCCTGCTGAAACAGCCCCTCACTCACCCCCTCGGTTAAGAATAAATCCACGGTGCGGCCTACAGGTTCTGGGCATCCGAGGGCCTGGGGTTGGGAGGTGAGGGGTATCAACCTGGCTCCGCGGGGCCCAAGACCAACCAGACCGGAAATTCCAGGTCTCGCTGGCACCAGGCTCCCGGATCACAAACGGAGCTAGCAGCTTCGGCCGTGGTGTCCCCACCCCCCACCCGGGGACACCGGGTTCGGGGCCTGGCCCGGGGGCACACGAGGCACGCCTGCCGCGGGTGACCGCGGGGGCACCCGCGCGGGGCCAGAGACGAGGCCTGCCGCTGCCCAGGAGTGGAGGCCAGGAAGGGCGGTAGTCGGGCCGTAAAAGGCCAGGCGGGCGGCGGCCGAAGAGGAGCCGGTTTGAAGCAAGTGAGGGTCGGCCCGGAGGGCGGGCGGGGCCGGGGGCTCCTCCCTGCCCGCCGCCGCCGCCTCCTTCCCCTGCGCCCTCCCTGCGCAGCGCCGGCCAGTGCCAAAGAACAACGTGTCACTTCCCGGCGGCCGGGCCGCAAAGGGGGGAGGGGGCGGCGGGCCGGGAGCCGCGGTGCCTGCGCCCGCGGGGCCTCCTCGGGTCGGACCGAGGTGGCACTTAGCGGCCGGGGAACCCGGCGCCCTCCCAGCCCGCGGGGACCGCATATTCCGGCCCCGCGCTCCCCCACCCCCACCCAGCAGCCAGGCCGGGCCAGGCCGGGCACACGTGGGCCGGGGATCAGGCCCTGGCGGGCCGGGGCCCGGGCTTGGGCCACGGGGCCAGGGCGCCGGGGCGGCGGCGCAGGGTAGCCGGTCCGGGCCCGGATGGCGGCGGATGCGGGGGGAGGGGGTGGGGGGGCCGGGTCGGGCCCGGACATGGCGGCTTTACCTTCAGTCTCCTTCAGTCCGCGCGGCCGAGCCCCACGCAGCCGCACAGACGTAGTCCACAACCATTTCCGGCTCCCCGCACGGATCCCGCTCGGCGGCCACCGCTTCTCCGCAGGCGCAGCCGGCGCCCCCACGTGACCGGCGCAGAGGGCGGGGCTTCGCCCGGCGCCGTGGAGCACATGGGATTTGCCCCGCCTCGTCATGTGACAGTCACTGCCCGCCCCGTGTCCCCTCCCGAACTTTGGAACTCCCCAGACCGAATCCCCTCTGCGTCTCTGTTCCGCGGTTCATTCATACTTCGAGCAAGTATTTATTGACTGCATACTGTGTGCTAGGCGAAGTGCTGGCTGAGGGCTGAGAACACTGAAATTAAAGACTCAGTCCTGCGGAAGTAAATCTTGGACAAATACGGAAAGAAATACGAATTAGGCAGCTTTGAAATAATGTAAATTTGATCATTGAAAGACCTATTAAACTGAATGTTACACTAAAAGGATTGAAACATTCTAAGTAGGGAATTAGTAGATTTGTCTTTTATAGAGATCGGCCACTCCCAGGGAGGGACTAAAACCAATCACGGAAAGTTCAAATAGTGATGGAAGAAGTAATCCAAGACCTCTCCTTGCCCGATAGCCAAGATTTTGAACCGCCTGAAGGGACACACTAGAGCCACATCTAGTTACTCAGAGTCAGCCTGGATTTTAATCCAAACTCTGCCACTTACTCCCCTGGCGATGTACCTACTATCTACCTACTTAATACCTGTTGTAAAATGGGGATATTTGAAACGAGGCAGTCTGGCTCAATTCTGGGCTTTTACCCATCGTGCTTTCACGCTATTGGATTGTGAGGATTAAAGGAATTAATTTTTGTGAAAGTGCTTAAAACTGTGCCTAGGTATCTAGCTCTGTTTTCTCTCTCTCCTCCCCACCCCCGTCTCTGTATACAAACACATATAATCTCAAAAGAAAACATTTTCTTTGCACCAATGATGAACTGGTCACTCAATATATGACCTTTGTGATCTCACTTAATCCTCACAATTTCCTACAAAATCGGTTGTATTATTATTCCCATTATATCTGAGTAACTGAAACTCCAAAGAAAGGAGAGCAAAATAGACACACAGAGGAGGAACCATAAGGAGAATGAAAATGCAGATCTAGAGTGTTCTCTGTTACACTCTTCACTTGACTTCTGTGACTTTATCATGTATGGCTGGCTCCCTTCTCTACTCTTCTCATTTCTCTTTCTCCCTAAGCAAACTCATAAATAAAAATCAGTTACTGCCTGCATGCCAATTCGTTCCTAGCTCAGAAATCACTCTCGAATTCCAGTCAGAACAAGGTACTACCTAAAAGACATCTTCACCTAGTCACCTCACAGGCATCTTAAATTGTGTATGCCCAGGTAGAAATGCATCATCTCTCCCCACTGGATAGAGTCCTCCTTTTGCTCCCAAACATGTTTTGCTCATGTATTCTTTTTTATGAATAAGTGCCTAACCAGAAAATTTAGGATTCATCCTACATTCCTTCCCATACACGTCTCATCAGACATCAGGTCCTATCGGTGTTTGAATCAAAATCAAGTCCTGTTGATTTTGTCTTTAATAGCACTTCTGCCCTTCCCCCCTCCCCATTTCTACTGCCATAATTCAGTTCATTTCCCTTGCCTGGTCTCCAAGCCTCCATGGTGAGCTTTCTCACCCAGATAGCTAGCTGACCATGTCACTTTCCTGCTCTCATTCATTGGTCCCCATTGAGAGACACTGTCAATTTCTTAGCACAACAAAGCTCTTCTAAACCTCATCAGCCTGTGTCTCTTATCTCCTACCACAGTTTCCCATAGCTCTATACACAGCCAAGCCAAACTATCCATGGTTTCTGAAAACAAATAGCTTGTCTGCCTCTTGCTTTTCCTACTCCTTTAGCTATATCCTGCCTTCTTTTCCTCTGGATAAACTCATCTTTCTCCAAGAATCAGTTTCCTCAAAAATCTCCCCTCACTTACCCGGGCACTTAGGCCCTATTTCAGTGATCCTAGAATAACTTGTTCACACTCCAGTACAACATAATTATTTTCTTTTTCATTATATAAGCTTTGTGAGGATTTGCTTTTCTATATTTGCGTATCCACAAACTAAAATAATGTCCAATGCAGAATAAGTAAGTCTCCATTGATACTTATTGCTGAATGACACTAAATGTGAAAGGTTAAGAGCCACTGTGAAAATTTCTTACTCTAAAGTACAATCACTGACTTGGATAGAGAATTATCCTTTTATTTATGTTTTCCAGTTTGCAATCACTTTCTAATTTTGTTTCATGTTTTAAAACTTTATTTAGGTATGTTATAAACTGCACATGTTTAAAATGTACAGGGAATTCCCTGGCAGTCCAGTGGTTAGGACTCTGTGCTCTCACTGCTGAGGGCCTGGGTTCAATCCCTGGCTGGGGAACTAAGATCCCACAAGCCATGCAGCCAAAAAAAAAAGAAACAGTACAAGTTGATGAGTTTTGACAGATATGTTGAATATCATCACCACCACTACCACAATCAAGATACTGATCAATTCCATCACTCTCAAAAGTTTTCTTCCTTTGGAATCATCTTTCTCTTCACTCCAATCCACAGATAACCACTGATCTGCTGTCACTAGAATTGTATATAAATGAACTGATAGAGTATGTACTCTTTTCTTTTTTTATTCTTGTACTTTTTAAAAATCTGGATTCTTTCATGCAAAATAATAAATTTGACATTCATTCATGTTGTTATTTGTGTCACTTTTTTTTTGGCTGCCCTGTGCGGCTTGTGGGATTTTAGTTCCCCCGACCAGGGATTGAACCTGGGCCTCCGGCAGTGAGAGCGCAGAGTCCTAACCACTGGACCGCCAGGGAATTTCCCTTGTGTCACTTTTTATTGTTGAGGAATGTTCCACTGGATGGAAATCACTTTCTAATTTCTTAACATCACCACCATTAGAAATCAGGTAAGACAATTACTATATCCCCAATGTAGAGATAATAGAGGCTTATCACACTGATTTGCTTAAGACAGTTCCCATTAAAGGGGCTTTACAGGTCTGCTGACTCCCAAGTCCAGCATTTCCACCTTTTATACAGGTTTTACACAGGCTGCTAAGTGAGACTAGAGGGAAGACTATGGAGACACTCCATCCAAAGCTGCTGCTTCTCCAGCCTAGCCAAGAGCTTGGACTACTATAGGGTCCACAAGTCTCCAAGGCTACAGAGACTGATTAACAGCGAGAAGGGCATGGGCCTTGGAGTCAGATGGACTTAGATTCCAATCCTGGCTCTACTACTTACTATGTGATCCTGAACAAGTTACTGAACCTCTCTGAACTTTACATTCCTCACCAAAACACAGGGATAATACCTACCTCTCAAAGTTGTTGTGAGGTATGTACAGCAATTATTCTTTCAACATTTATTGATGACCTATTAGGTACTGGTCACTATTTGGAGCTTAAACCCACGGTAAGTGTTTTCACAATAAGTGTTGGATAAATGCTAGCAATTATCTGACAGGGCCACATGTTCTCCTCCACTGCATCCACAGGGGTCTAGGCCCCCACCGGCAGTGTAGCTATACTCATACCAGTCCCACCAGGAAGGAGCACTACAGATCAAGAGTGATTACATTCCAGGAAGGAGGCCATTTCGTTCCCATTGCTCTACTAAGAGGAAGGTCAGGATCAAGCTTTCTTGCACCGTTCCCGCAAGGACAGCCTCGAGGTAGATGTTAACATGATCATATCTCTCAAATAGCAGCCTCCCCAAAAGGACAAGCGGGTCATACGAGGTAAAGATGTTCATTTCATTCAGTAGCACAGAAGTCAAGTTAGGAAGAGTGGAACTAACTCTGCTGCCTCTTAAGAGAAGGGATCCTTAGTCCAAAGCCAGGGAATGATGGGCTTGAGGTGGGTGTGCGTTGGCAGGTGGGAATAGGGGGGATGTTTGGAACCTACAAGCCCCTTGGAAAGTTATTTGTAAAAGTTTAAGTAAAAATTTGTGTACATACATCTCGTAGAAATAAGATCCAGTACATTTATCAGCTTCTCAACGGTTCATGCCTCTAAAGATGAACCACTGTTCTAAGATGATTAGGAAGGAGGGGAGAAGGAAAAGGGGCTTAGTTTTTTCCATTCTTGGCAGCCTCCCTGCTAGCCCAGGCTCAGAGTTGCTACAAACAATACCCTCTCACATCCACTCCCCACCCCAGTCTGGCCTCCAGCCACAATACCCCAGAAAACAGACACAGAGGGACCTTGCGGATAAAGGTCTTTATTCAACAAAGTTATCTCACTCAGTAACAAAAGAACAGGAGGTAACAATTCTCCCAAAGGTTTGGAGCAGTGTCCACCCCTGATGGAAGGAAGCATGACCCACTGACACAGCTGCAGCTCAGAGCCTCTGGTGGCCACTTAGAGATCATAGTTTGGGTTCTTCCGAAGGATAACAAAACCTTCTAGAATAGGGGTGACGGGAAGGAACTCCTCAGTGGCCAATTCTGCCCGCTCCCCGTGAGCCAGCAATACTGGGGTTGTGTGTGTCTGGAACCCTGTGATGGTCTTGGGCTTGCCGGCCTGGCCCACCACATCCACTGCCTGTGGGATGAGAAGACTGAGATGAAGAGACTCTGGATAGGAGTACAGCAGCAACCCAGTGCCAATTCAAGTTTCAGAGAAATGGTACCTGTGCATTCTACAAGCTCTAGAATACAGCCTGAGCCCTCCCCTCTGCTCAGCCTCTCACCTGGCCCACACGGACAGATACTGGTAATGGCCGCAGCTCCTCATCGAATGTGACCAGCATTCGGGGCTGCATGGCAGCCACCAGCCCATATAATACATAGTGCGACTTGCCTAAGATGACTAAGAGCACAAGACAAATATAGTTAGAGGCATGCCTGAACCTTGGGACCCCACTCCAGCCCTGACTCTTTAATCCCTCAGTTATATAGCTGAACCCACAACCCTCCCCTCATACACCCTACTACAAGCTGGAGATGCCACCCCCATACTCTGCCTACAGGTTGAGGACTTGATCATCACTTTCCCCCAGTCACTCAGAGGCAAAAACTGGGCTCAGTTCTTCATCTTCAAAAGAAAATCTTTTTGGGTCAGATCAAAAGTGTGGGGGATGAAAGTCTCAGTGAGGCCCAATGAACCTCAGGAATCCAGAGCAGCAGAGTTAACTCAGAGTCTTGCTCCTAAATTACCAAGGAGGCCCTGGTAGGGGTGTGGAGAGGGCGCCATGTGCCACCATGTAAGATTTCTGACAGGGACTCACTGTTGCGGACATCCAGGAAAGAGACAAGCACGGTGAGCAGCCCAGCCACGGCCACTTGACTCATAAGCTGCCGGTCACTGTGGTAGGGGCAGAGGGTGAGTGTGCCCTTCCCTAAATGGGTCAGGCCCTGGGGAAAAGAAAACAAAACAAAATGGAGAGAAGTGGACGTGGGGAGTCACAAGTCACATCTAAGGAGAAATCACCTAACCCGGCCACACAGAAACCTCACAGCTCATTCACACCCTCCTTTCCAGGCCAAACTCAAGGTCCCCTTCACGAAGCGTCACATCTCCCTTCCATCACACAGACGCTTCCTTTGGCACATTCACTCTAAGGAGAAGAGTTCTATTCTCTACCTGTGCCAAGCGCACCATGAAGAGGTTGTTGGGGTCCTTGGCATGATACTGGGCTAACTGGCGCAGCATCGCAGCCAGACGGGCATTATTGGTACCTGGAAATGTTAAGCATTACAAAGGCTTGAAAAAAGGGCCTCAACAACCCTTCCCCCAAGATGCTTATGATCTCTTTCTGACCAATACTCACCACTGCCCACCATGCCCATGGCAAAGATGGAGTTATAGGAAACTTCTGGGTCAGCATCATGAGAGAATTTGCTTAGGGTATCCAAGATGTTGAGTCGTGGATTTGAAACGGAGATTAAGGCCAGTGCTAAAGGCACAGCCCTTCGGAGTGTAGGCTCCCCATATCTCAGCTGGTGATAAAAAAAAACAACAAGGGTATCATAGAAAGCAGAAAGAATAAGCTCGGTTACAGGAACAGATGGATAGACGGGGTCTTAATTTTTGTAGAAAAGGTACAGCAAAAAGACCATTTCTCCACCGACAAAACCCATCAGGGAAATTCCTGGGGAAACCCCAGGCATCAAAACTAATATACTTCAATCTTCTCCATGGGATACTCACCAGGTGGCCAAAGGTTCGTAGTGCCATCTCTGCACCAATCTCCTCCCCCATAGCAATAAGGGCAATCCCCAGCACAGCTACTCCCTGCAATTGAAGAGGCAGCAGAGCCCAATAAGCTCAGGGAACAAAAAACTCACCCCTGACTCAAGTCCCATGTAAGAAGAAAAAGCCATCCTGTGGGGCACACCCTGAACCCTCATGTATGGAACCCAGTCTCATGCTATTTCAATACACAGTGATACCCAGAGACTCTAAAACAAACAAACCCACAGTTATCTTTTCTCAGAGCTTCCCTCGGAGTATGCCCAGCTGCCCACAGAACCTGATGTGCTCCCATGTCGGCAGGGGCTTCCTTCTTGTCCTTGTCCTTCTTTTCCTTTTTGTCTTTGTCTTCCTCCTTTTCCTTGGAGTCAAAGTGTTCACTGCAAATGTGGAGCAGCTGCTGCACCTTCAGTACATTCCCAGAGCCTGGGGCAGGGTGGTAAGGGAGAGAAAAGATAGAAATGACAAGGCACCAAGGAAAAGCTTGCTCTAGGAACAGAAGCTAAAGAATCTAAGGCAATTCAGAAAGACTTAAGAAAGGAGGTCCAAGAGAGAAGTGAAGAGTCACTGAGGAAGAACAAAGACACAGACCTGCATAGGCACACACATCCACCAGTGTGTTGGCAAAACTGCGGAATGGCTCTGACACAACCTCCAGCGCGGCCAGGATGGCCTCAATGGCCTCTCCCTTCCCTAAAGGAGAGATTCGAGGGGTCAGAGGACATGTACTCCCTTCCAGCACAGCCTGACTCATAAACTCTCCCTGTTGTATCCAGTTACTACCAGCCTTTTGCCCAAATAGAGAGACATCCCCTAACCTAGGTGGTTGAGGCCCAGTCCAAGAGGAAGCCAACGGGCATAAGTGTCCTTAAGCTCAGTCTCTGACTTCTCCATGATGGTCTGAAGGATAGTGGAAGTGACATCGCCATTGCAGGATCCCACTGCTATCATTCCACAGGCTAGAGCCGTCACACCTGCCACCTAGCAATAGGAAAATCGACATCAAGTTACTAAAATAAGGTGTTAAAATAGTTGTTTACCTATCTTGATTCAAGATAGCCAATTCCTACAGTCCACTGAAACCACATGAGGTAATAACCCCTTTCTGATAGTAGGTCAAAATAACAGTAGCATCAACCATTCACTGAATACTACAGGTCAGCCACTAAGTCAACTCGCTTGCATACTATTAACATTTAATCCTCACAACCCCATGAAACAGGTCCTACTGTTATTCCTCTTTTATTGATGAGAAAAATGATGCCTAAGGAGACTGAGTTATGTGTCCAAGATCACATTGTTTGTAAGCAGAGGTGGCAGGATCTGAAATGAAGCCTATCTGACTAAAACCTATGCTTTTAGCCACCATACTATATTTATCCATCACTAAAATGATTCTGCACAAGTAAGAAAATTTAAAGTTGGCTCATGACTAAAACAGTGTACCCCCCCCAAGCTGGGTTAAGTTACTCCCCACTCTAGTCTGGTACTTCCTCATGGATCCCAAGGGCTGGAACTCAATACTAAAATGTTAACTCTTTAGCCTCAATATCTCCTGAGACTTAGAAGCCCAATCCCAAGCAGTTTCACTGAAATAATACATCTCTCTCTCTCTCTCTCTCTCTGTCTCTGTCTCTGTCTCTCTCTCTCTCTCTCTCTCTCTCTCACACACACACACACACACACACACACATATTTTTTCACCATTTATCAGAGACCGGCAAGACTCAGAGCACCTTCCCTACTATCTCCCCTAAGTGATCAACAAACTCTACTCACCTCCATACTGGACTTGGAATCTCCCATCACAGGTAGCAGCAGTGTTAGAACATCTTCGCGATTGGAGCCAGCATAGGCCAAGCCAAGCCTGCAAAAGCCAGGGAGAGGCAGTCCCCGACACACACCCGACGATAGGACAAGGAAGAAACAAAAAGAGGATTGGTCATTTCAACAAATAGTCACCAAGAGCCAAATACTCAACAGGCACAGTGGTACTCTTTGGCAATACAAAGGTGAAAGGGCCTGATTCTGTTTTCACAGAGCTTACAGGCTAAGCACTACCAAAAGGAGAAGCAAGAAGCCTTACCCAAAGATGGAACCAAGTCTCATTGTGTTACTGTTGTGGAGGACATAGTCTGAGAGGAGTGCCAGAGCAGGGTCACACTCATTTCGGACACCAGAGTTCACGATGCCACAGGCCAGGAGGGCTCCTGACTGCAAAATGCAAATAGATTCTTCACTCGGGCTACTCTACCTTCCTCACCACAAAGAATGCAACATGGGCCTTATTATAGCACCCGCCTTAACTGGAGTTAAAAACAGGGTAGACCTTACCAGTGAAAGGGAGGTCCTGAGAGGGCCCTAGAACATGGGAGGGGATGTCTGCATTAGTGGGTTGTACCCAGACCAACCTTGATATAGTCCTCAGAAGAGTATAGGTACTTGTCAATCTGGGTAAGGCCACCATCCACATCCCACAGCAGAATCATGCCAAGGGATGCAGCTGCACTCAACATTCCTATACCAAGGAAAAATCCTATCAGTCTTAAAATGGCCCTGCCCTGAGAAAACTGTTATAAAGAGCTCTCCAAAGAACTGCCTTAGGGATCTGCCATTATAACACATGAACCTAGGAGGACAACAAGATTGACCAAAATTATACAAAGATAGAGTAGGAACAGAATTATACCATGATCCTTGTTCTTGTAAAGCCATTTGTTGCCATCATCAGTCAGCAGCTTGTCCTGGCCAAAGGCTGCATTCACAAAGCCGTTCACAAAAGAGGAGGCCAGGTTCATGCGGGCAGAGTCCACCTGAGAGCCACTGCCCCCAAACCCTGCAAAGGAGGGAAGGAGGAAATGAAGGTCTACAGTAGGACAAGAAAAGAACACAGTATGGCAGCTGATCTCTGATTCTGAGCTGGCCCCTTGGAATCCTCTATCTATAACCCCAACAGTGACCTAGGGAAAAAGTATGTGGGAATTCTGAGCTCTATAGGATTCCTAAGTATGTTGGGCCCAGCCATCACTCTCAATACAAGGGGCATAATTAACAATCCTCCAATCCCCAAACATGGAGATGTTTACTCACTGTTGTTCTCTAGGTGGGTTTTATAGATGTCATCAGGCACCTTGGGTTCCATGATGTCCAGCTGAAGAGAAGTCACAGGATCACAACTGCTCCCCCAGTCCTCCCCTAGCTGTCCCTTCTGTTACCCCATTGAATGGCAATTCTAACCAAGGAGAGTCTAGTCAGAGAGGTGAAATGCCAGGTATCATCACAAGCAAAAAACCTTGTTGGAAAAGGGCAAAGACTCTCACCTCCCGAGCTAAAGCCAAGAAGTTGCTGTTGAGCTGCACATTGGACATGATCTCTGTCAGGTCCTCATACTCCTCCACATCTTCACTCAGCTCCAAAAACACCCCATGTCGGCCTAGCATGAATGCCATTTGCTTCTGTACAACCCTGTGGGAGAGAGCCATCACATCTGCTCAGCCCCCATCCACTAAGGGCACAGAAAAGCCCTTCAAATCCTAACCAGAAACTACATGTCCCAGCACTTCATGCAAATGTCCCACCCATGAGCTTATCCCTTTGCCAACGTTTTCCTTTACATACACGTCCTTGCAGGAGGTGAAAATATCTTCTACCAGCTCCATGTCATTGAGCATCAATGCCAATCTCAGTGCTTCAGGGAAGCGACTGAACTTTCGGAACACACCCAGGGCACAACGCAGTAGGGCGGAGTTCTCAGGCTCGGGCACGTAATTCACACAACTACAAAGGTAAAAATAATAAAGCTATCAGGCATTCATTTACCCCGTTTAATTCACTTACCCAATAGTGAATGCCTACTACATACCAGGAAGTATACTAGTTATTGGGACTACTAAGGAGACATGCCGTCTCTGACCTCAAGAAGTTCACAGATGTTAACAAATTCACTACAGCTTGATTGCGACCTTTGAAGCAGATACTCTTGGAGAATAAAGGAGCCACAGTTGAGAAGAAGTGCTGGGGAGGGCAGGCCTGCCACCATTCCCCACCCTGCTCACTCACCTGGTGAGATAGAGGCAGACCTTTGCATATGCATTCTCATCAATGTCTTTCTCCAGCATATCCACCTGCTCAATTTCCATAAGCAGGTCGCAGGCCTCATGCTCTGCATTGTGGGCCATGTTGTAGGGGACAATCTCCTTCACCAGGGTCAGCAGTGGCTCCCGCTGCGTCTTCTCTGCATCATCCAGCTCCTGCCACTCCTTAGCCACTTCTCCTGCCAGATGCCTACGGACAGGCCCAGACTATTAGAGGAGCAGTGCTTCATGGGAAGCACTTCCCTGTGGGTCAAGGAATTCACTATCTGGGAAACTCAATACACTGGTACTCCAAGACAGAACTCAGAACTATATCTCAGAACCCCTTCAGATTCCCAAGAAGAAAAGGTCTTACCTGACGTACTCATGACCCCATGATGCCAATTCCTCCTGGGAGCCCACTAGACGGTATTTGAGGCACTCACGCTCCCCACTCATGGTCATGGCCAAAACAGAGATGATGTCAGCGGCAAAACGCTATAAAGAAACCAGTCCTTTGAAGTCAAATCCAGGGTAAGGGGAATGTTACATTATGGAATCAAGATCACTGTCACTACCCCCAAAATTAAATGCTAAGTATATCACCAGCCTCCATACTAAAAACTTAAAACATGCTATATCAGCTAAGCCTCATAATAATCCTAAGGTTAGTGTTGCAATCTCTCTTTTGAACCAACATGACTGAAGGGTGATAACAAGTGGAGAGTGGAGAAAAATGGAGACTCTGAATTTTATTCCAATCGTAATAATAAACGATTAAAAGGTTTTAAGCAGAAAAGATTCACACTCTAGAAAAGATCACTATGGCTGCTGCATGAAAGACAAACTGTGTAGGAGGTCACAGACCAAAGGAAGAGGGTCAGTTAGGAGGCTGCTGCAGTAGTTCCAGTGAGAACTGAAAACCTGGATTAGGGTTGTGCCAATACGCAAGAAAGTTACTGAACTGGGAATATATTTTAGAGGTAAAACAAATGAAGGTGCATGTGATACAGAGAAAAGAAAAATATTACGGTTAAAAGTAAGTTAATAATAAATCATGATAATAAAATCCCAAGGTCCAACATAAATGACAGAAACACTGTTGTTTCTGAAGACAATCTTCCTGTCAGCTCTTATGTGACCATGTCGATTACGACGAGCACTGTTTTGTTGTTTTAATTTTTTTATTTAATTTTATTTATTTATTCTTGGTTGCATTGGGTCTCTGTTGCTGCACATGGGCTTTCTCTAGTTGTGGCGAGCGGGGGCTACTCTTTGTTGTGGTGCGTGGGTTTCTCATTGCGGTGGCTTCTCTTGTTGTGGAGCATGGGCTCTAGGTGTGCAGTCTTCAGTAGCTGTGGCACGTGGGCTCTAGGCGCGCGGGCTTCAGTAGTTGTGGCGCACGGGCTTAGTTGCTCTGTGGCATGTGAGATCTTCCCAGACCAGGGCTCAAACCCCTGTCCCCTGCATTGGCAGGTGGATTCTTAACCACTGCGCCACCAGGGAAGTCCCGGGCACTGTTCAACTAGCTCAGATCTCAGGTCTATCAGGCTTCCTGAGATTCACCATGAGCCCCATGGTCTAGACGAAAAGGAATTCCTAAACTAGGCCTCCACCAGCTTCTGCAATAGTTTTACCTTATTCTCCCCAGGGGCCATGTTCTCATAGATCTCCTTCAGTTTGCCATAGTGTGGACGCAGAAATTTGAGAGGCTTGGGCACTGAAGTCATGGAAGTTGTAGAAGAACGAATCTGCCTCCTCAGTTCCTCCAGGGCTGGTCGGTACAGGGACGTGTCCTTCTCCTGATCAGGAGATGTTAGGGCTCAGACAAAAGGAGTCTCATACCTTAAGTCGTAATACAGAAGTGTTCAACGACCTCCTAGGAAAGTAACTAACTGTGTCTTATCCATCTGTGATTGCCCAACGCCCTGCACACACACTGCCTGACACAAAAACAAATGTCCCAGGTTAAGAGTTCAAGAACTGCTTCTCCCACGAAACAAAGCTACAAAATCTTTCAATTATCTTTTTTTACTCCCCTCCCTCACAACATGGTTGTAATATGACTCCAAAATACAGTCTCTCTTTCCCTATCTCATATAGTTGTTGTTGCCCCAAGTGAAATAAAGCAAACAAGTGGGAAAGATCCATATATGCTCCGGCTTTTGTTAACAGCGTGACTCACCCCCAGTCGTTCCACGAGCATCTCCAGTTCATCCTGAAGTTGTTTGTCCTCCTCAGACTGGAGGGTTGAGGGAAGAAGCTCATCAAGACAAGGAATCTCAAACACATCCTCCTCCCATTCACCCTGGGGCAGGTGGAGAGTGAGCCTGCCTCCTTAGGAAGGACCAGGTGAGACAAGGAAAGAGAGAGGGAATGGGAAGCCCTGATGGGAAGGGAGCCTGGCTTCTGGGCCAGGCTCTGCTTGAACGCCGTTCTGAAAAACGAGGATGACAATGACCCGCCCGGGCCCACCTCACGAGTCGGTGGTGAGGACTGGTAGGGGCGGCGGCGGTGACAGCGCGGAATGGAGGATGAGGGGCAGAGAGGCGGGTGCCGGGAGCCCCGAGGGGTCGCCCTATCCGCCCTCTCCCGGGCGCGGCGGGGCCGTTGGGAGTCGGGCCCGAGGCCTGCGGAGCCGCCGTGACTCAGCCCGCGGCCTCTTCCGCCGGCTCCCGGGGCCGCGCCTCACCAGCTCCTGCTCTTTGTCCTTGTCTCCGGCATCCCGCCGCTCCTTGCCGCTCGGCTTCTCATCCCCGCCACCGGGGGACGTCGCTGGGGGCTGCTGGGGCTGCAGCGGTGCCTTCTCCCGGCCACCCTCCTCCATCGCCGCCGCCACTGCCGGCCCGCTGCGCGCGCACCGCCCCGTCTCCCAGATGTCCTCGCGTGCGTGGCCCACGGCGCCCCTCCTTCTCCAGAGCCCGCCTGCGGCCGGAAACGCTGCGGCAACCCACCCACCCCCGCGGCCTGGGAGTTCCAGCCCTCGGACCTCGCCCTCCGAAACCTCACGAAAACTCCAATTCCCAGCTTCCCGCGTGCCATAGGCACCTCCCCGGTTCGAACCTGGAGTTTCCTGAACGCCGTCTGGGGTTTGGGGGCGCCAGCTGCAGTAGGAGTTGAGCTGGCTACGAGCCGAGACTGCCCCTCGATTCCGCCAAAGCAGTGTGAATAGTACACCCCAGTGATACCCCCGTTAGCCGCGTGGTGGGACAAACGGAAGAGATTCTTGAAATCCTGGACGCTTGATTGCCGTCTTTGTGAAGTCTGTGTAATCTATGTTTAGTCCCACACTACTGTGGCATATTCACCTCCCCAGCTGAAGAATAGTTCTCTACTATTACCATAAGGATGTGGATACCATCTTAAATCCACCTGCGGAGCCAGATGGAGTAGAAATGAATACATCAAGCCCTATACCCTAATACGAAGTTCTGGAGCTAAAAACGGGACAAGATAAGGTCTTTGTCCTCAGTGTGTCTTTTGGTCTTCCTCTCCCTCTTATGACTTAGAGGGGATGTGACCGACACTTTATGTCAGGGCTTATTTTAAATGATATATATTGTTCGCACAACTTTTTGAGTTTGGTAGGATTGTGTCCATTTTACAGCGGAAATCGTATAGTAAGTAGTAGAATCAGGATATGAATCTCGATCTTTGAGTCTCCCAAGTTCTTGAGTGTTTCAGGCAAACCTCAAAGTTCTGATCGGGCTATGTGTATATATCTAGAAGGTGAGAAAAGAGGAAGTAATTCTCCCTTTCATCTGGTGGGAACACTCACCATTTGGCCTGGAATCTTATTTTATGGGTCCTGAGGCATTAAAGAATGCAGAAAATGTTTGTTTAAAAAAACAAACCACCTGTCACAGCACAGTTAGCATTGAATGAATGTTGGCTAAACATTTGTATAGGTATTGATGTAAGGGTCTGATGCCCATTTTAAAACTTGTTGGTCTTTTCCACTCAGTGTTTGGATTCTGGGGATGACCTTCCACTTGCATCACCGGTGATGGCCCCAGCCCTAGTCTACTGACAGAAATTGGATGGTCCATAGCTGGTGCGCCTACTTTGTTTTCTGGCTTCGAGATGTCCATACTTTGTCATGCTTTCTTCAGTCATCAGTAGAGGTATTTCTCCTAAATCTTTCCTATTTCCATGACTTCTTTCTATCCAATCTCAGATTTTGTCTTTTATACCAGTCACATCCCCACCAGTACCTTAGAGGAGACGGGGTGATGTTGTGGCATAAAGCACAGGCTATTAACAGCTGGTGACTCCAGGTGAAGAGTAAACGAATGTCTGTGTACTATGTTTCAACTTTTTTGTAGCTTTAAAATACAAAGTTGGCAAAGTTTGTAAAATAAAAAGTTTGTAAAATAAAAAGTTGGGGGTGGGTGGGAGAACATAAGCTTTAGAGAGGACAGACCCGGTATTTAAAACTAAATTCTGCCCTTCACCAGGTGTGATATTTGGGCAAGCTTCCTAACCTCTCTCAGCTTGGTTTCTTCTTCTATGAAATGAGAGTAATAAAGTATCTCCCTCGGAAGTTTTTATGAGAATAAAGTAAGACAGTGTATATAAAGTGCTTAGCTAAGTGCCTGGCAACTGGAGAGGAGGCAGTTAGCATTTTCCAGCTTCCTCAAATTTGCAGGGCTGCCCCTTGCTCCCCACCTCCAAACACTCAAGCCCCAAACCTCTCTGGCCAAATGCAGATGTCTGGCAATTATTCTCAAGGCCTTATGATAACATTGATTTCCTGCCTCAAGCTTCATTTCAGTCAAATTGCTCTCCCAGAAGCACTCCTTCCTACCATTTGGCCAGACGCCCAGCCTTGTGACCAAATTGCTCTCCAATCAGGAGACAGCCCATCACCTGTCCCTTCCTACCACCTTCTTTCACATTGCACCCACTGGCCAGCCATGCTTCCCCCAAACGTATGGCCTGAGCTATAGAGCTACACATTTTATGGATGGCTCTACTCATCTGAGAATCATTCGACCCAAAGCGTCACTTATGTAATACCAGAAATGCTTCAGGCCAGACACAGCATTGCACTGTTTCCACTGGGTTGCTACTTTCTTTGTGTGATATTTTTCAAAATCAGATTGCATTGTGGCCCTTTTACTGTTAATTCCCAGGACTGAAAGCAGTTGTTACAATCCCCTTTTTTATAACTACTGTTACAACTTCCCTTCTTCAGGCTCTCACCTCTCATTATGCCCCTTTCATTTACCTCCTTCTGATCTCCCTGAACATTTCACCTCTTCTGAACATGCCCTGCCCCTTCAAGCTGGATTAGTCTTTTCTTGTTGCTGTTATTTCTGTATGGAATGCCCTTCACTGTTTTTGGCTAGCAAATTCTCCCATCCTCTGTACTCCAGCTCAGTATCACCTGTGTAGGAAGCCTTTCCTGTTCTGTCTTTCAAGTTATTAATTTCTTCCCTGTGCTCCTACAATGCTTGATACATACCTCTCCCTCCCTCCACTCTGAGCTCTTAGAGGACAGGAACTGTGTCTTATTCAACTTTGTGCCCCTAGCACCCAATCTAATACCTGGCTTGTGGTGGGCCTTGACAAATATTTGTTGAATAAATGAATGAATGAATGGCTTTGCATTCAACTTCAGGTCATCTTTGTTTATAATAATAGCCCATTGGGAGCTCTCTTTGGAGCCCAGAGCTCAGCACTGGGAAACTGTCAGGAGTCTCCATTTGTGACTCGTGATAGGTCTACTGAAACTGTGCTTATTTTATGGAGATTCTCTTCCAACTTGACATTTTGAGAGCACTTGCGAGTGTGAAATCATACTGTTTGGCATATGTTACTGTATTGTGCATGGGAATTAGTCAAACTTCCAATGGGATAGTGTAGGGTACGGCCCAGCACCTTACTAATAACTATTCTCATGTGTCCACCCAGGAGCACCATCCATTATTCCCCCTTCTGCTTTAACACATCAGAGCATATTGCAGATGCATACTTATCAGTTTGGCAGGCTACTAAAGGTGAAGGTTACATCTGTCACTTGATGTTCACCTTGCCTTGCCCATGGAACCAAGCACCTGCAGAGTGCTCAACAAACAGTGCCACCTGGCTTAATTTCAGGTCAACATGTGCTTAGGTTTCCTGCAGCTGCATGGTTGTCACATGTACCTGGCCCGGATGAGATGGGGGCCGTGAGAGTGCACCTGCTGGTAATGGCCTCCCTTGGAAGCATGATAAAATTGCCCAGAAGGCAGATGTATATGCTTGAGTCTAAATTCTGCCATGACTTAGCAGACTAAGTGGTGGTGATTAAGAACATCTGAATCCCAAATCTGAGGCTCTGAGTTCCAAATTTGACTTTAATGCAGTCTGTCTTAGCTGACACTGGAAGTTATGTCATCTTTCTCCTTAATTTCGCCACTTGTAAGATAGAGACAATGATAGGACCTCCTTACAAGCTGTTGTGGGAATTTAATGAGGTGATGTTTTTAAAGGGCCTTAGTAAATGAGAGCTGCTCATTATCATCATCATCATTATTTGACACTTCGACCTTTGCAAATATGGAGTTGTTTGTTTTTTTTTTTTAACCGGCACGCGGGCCTCTCACTGTTGTGGCCTTTCCTGTTGAGGAGCACAGGCTCCGGACGCACAGGCTCAGCAGCCATGGCTCACGGGTGTAGCCGCTCCACGGCATGTGGGATCTTCCCGGACCGGGGCACGAACCCATGTCCCCTGCATCGGCAGGCGGACTCTCAACCACTGCGCCACCAGGGAAGCCCGCAAATATGGTGTTTTAATGCCACAATGGCCAGCTGGTCAGTATCCCTAGCTGGCCTCTGAAATCAGGTGTCAAGGGAAGGGCAAGGCTTTGTGAAACCAACCCTGGGCAAGGCTTTGTGAAACCAACCCTATCTCCTCTATCATTACACTGACATTATAAATCTCATACTCTGTGCAACACCCAAACTTCACAAGCCATTGCTTAATATTTCTTTGGGTTCTGGAACCTGCTAAGCCCATGAATTCACTTCTTAAAACATTAAAGCTGATCTAGTCCTCAGAGATCATCTCATCCAACCCACTTATTTTACAGACTGCTAAGGTTACTGAGATCTGAAGAGGGGATAAGCCATGCCTGGTGTCAGGGGAGTGGCAGAACTGGAGCCAGAACCAGATTTCCAGACGTGATGGCCTTCCTCTTTCCAATACACTTTGCCACCTCTCCTAGAGTTTTGCTCTCAGAGCAGAGACTCAAGCCGTGCTTTCTCTTGGTCTTAGAGTTCCCAAGGCCACTTTTCCTTTTTCTTAGTAGCCAGCAATTTCCTTCCCTTGGTGAGCAGCCACAGTTCCAAGTAACTTGACAGAGACCCACATACAGCTCTTTATGGGGACAGTCTGATGCTGGGACAGGATACAGACTGTGGGACATGTGCTGGTGCCATCACCCAGGAACCAGTGACCCCAGCAGCAATCACTGACAAAGCTTCACTCTTACCCCTGCAAACTTAATAAACCCACACCTACTTACACCTTGGAGAACACTGCATTTTTAAGAGAAATGAGACTGGACTCTTCTCCACTGCTTTGCTCTGGTTCTCATTTTACAGATAAAGAAACTGAGGCTTGTAGAGGTTAGGGAACCGGCTCAAGCTCACACAGCTGTCAGAGCTTCAGTTTCAATCCGGGTCTCTTACTGCAGTGAAGTGTTTACAGTTAGACCTGTAAAATGGAAACTGGAGCACTTAGAAAATATGTTGCTGCGAGGATCGGGCAAGCTTATGAAGGTGAAAGTGCCAACAGAAGAAGAGTCACCTGAGGGAGGGAATCATCGTATTCCTCTTTCCGTCACCAGTGCCTGGCACATTATTGGTAATCAATATACTTATAAAAATAAATCTATGAATATATAAATTTATAACTAAATGAATGAAGAAAGAAATGAGCCACCTAGCAGAAGTGCCTGGAACACAGAGGTATCAATAAATGCTCCGTTTCCCTCGCTTGTTCTGGAGGGTGGCAGCCAAACCCGCAGTCTCTGTGCCTGGAACTTGGTAGGCCTCGATGAGCATGTGTAGATGGGATGAGCGGCTCTCAGGAGCGCTAAGCCTTTGAGAACATGGAGAAATGCATGTCTTCTCAGCCACAAGCAGAGGCTGGTGCTCCAAGCTCCAGGGAGTGAAATGCTACCTTGGCCAGGACCGCCCTCCACTGCAGGGTAAGGGCCACCCGTCTTCCAAGCCGACTGTGGTAGTTACCCAGACTCAGTGTCAGACCCAGCTGCATGCACCAGCGGAGGGCCGTGGCAAACGCTTCCAGCTATAGAACAGCCAGTGATGGAACATGGCCACCAGTGAGCGGAGGATGTACTCCACTTGCCAGACTCAAATTTCATGCCATTCCTCCATCCTGCCTCTTTCTTTGTCTTCTTGGGACTTCAAATTTCAGTCCCCTGTGTCTGGTGCGTGAGTAAATGAATGCCTATAAGAGTACCTGGCATACAGCAGGTACTCAATAAATACTGGTGGAATGAGTAAATGAAAACAGGACTGAAGGAAGAGACAGGCTGACTGATGCGTGTCTGTTTATTGGCACAGGGTCCTACAGGGCCAAGACCATTCCTTCCCCACCCTCTTTCCTGTAAAAATAAACTCTATCCTTCCCTCTCCCTGCTCTGTCTGCTTTCCTGCTTGGTCCAGGGAGAATCAGTCATCCCCTAAGTCTTGTATGCCGAGACACAGGGACTAGCATCCCCTACATGTACACTCTTCCCCTCTGAGCCCAGGGAACCTGGGAGGTGGCAGGAAGGTTCGTAAAGGCTTCCACTAAGCACTGAGCACAGGTGGTTTGTCAGCGAGGGCTGGCAGCAGTATTAGGAGCAGCAGCAGGAGGAACACGGGGTGGGGGCCACCCCGAGGGTGGGGCTGAAAGGAGCTCCGTCTACTCCCGAGGGAGCACTGAGTGAGCCTTGGGGAGAAGTGTGGGAGGCACACCAGCCGGGCCCTGCGTGGTCAGCATGTGGCAGTCACAGCAGGCCCCATGGCCACCAAGCCCAGGGAGCTTGGGACCTGAAGAGGTGGACTCCTTCCTGTGGGAACTGGTGCCCTCTGCCCAGGCATCCTCCAGGCAGGGTGACGCGGAAGAATGTCACAGTGAATGGTGGGGGCTCTGCTGGAGGCAGGGACACCCCCGAAGCCTTGGCACGATGTGGTGGTTGAGGAGGGACTAGGACTCACATCATCCGTGGTGTGGAGGGGCCGGGCCCAGCCCAGCTGGCATTTGCCTTCTCCAAACCGCAGAGCAGACAGCCTCACTGGGCAAGCTGCCCCAGGCCCTGGCAACAGCTGGCCACTTCTCCCCAACCCAAGCCTACCACACCTCACAAAGCAGCCCTGAGTTCATGGGGGAGCCGACAGGGCAGCCGAAGTGCCGCAGGAAGTCACGGGAGTTGGCGAGCGTGCCCAGCACGCGGAAGCGGGCAGGGCTGTGAGGGTCCGTCACCAGCCCCTCGTGAGAGCTCTCGGGTGTGCGGACCGAGCACCACACCTGCAGGCCAGGACAGACATGGGGACACAGGGTGTCTAGTGCGGGCAAGGCCACTGCCCCAGTTGCAGCAGAGCCATCCTGGGGACACACGGCACCACTGCCCCAGGCCCTGGGCTCCGGGAGCCTCAGGGATGTAGGAGAGGCCTTAGCCGGGCTGTCTCAGCCCCAACCCCTTGCCATCAGCACTAAGGGAGGAGAAAGCGCCCTCCCTCCCAAGTTCCTTAAGGGCCTTTCAAAGCTGCCTGGACAATGGGTTGCCTAGATGGATGTGTCAGAGGGGAAGAAACCCAGCCCCCAGAGGCTGCCTGCTGTAGTGCAAAGTACCTGGAGGAGACCCTGCTGAGTCTGCCACTTACTTTATTCCTGGGTAGCCCTGGAGAGCCACTTGGCCCCGCGCTTCCTCCTCCACAGCCACCTCACGGGAGCATCATGGAGATCAGTCCCGCTCCCCACCCCTTGCCCCATCAGGCAGGGCAGCCCTGACCTTCGAGATCTGCAAAAGCCTCCTGAAGCCTTCTCCCTCCTCAGTCCTCCTCACGTGCTTTTGTGGACCCCGCCAAAAGGCTTCACGAGGCCTTCCCAAACCACTTTCCACACTCCAACTTCGGCCCCATTTCCCAGTCCCTTCTGCGTGCCCCAGACTTCTAATGACGTGCCCAGGAGGTTGTAGGAGAAGGGCAGACCCCCGGCCTCCCAGGAGGGCAATACCTGGGCAAATCCCACAAAGAAGAGCTGGTGGTTGGTGAGCCCCACGGCTGGTAGCTGCTGCTCCTCCCCATGCTTTCTTAGCCATGCTTTGTAAGCCTGGGGTTGGGAACAGACGGCAAGTCTGTTGGGGCCTGCCCACCAGCTCCACCCAGTGCCCTGCCCCCCCAGGGCAGGTGAGCCTCAGCCACAAGGGGGCCACTCACGTTGTAGGCAGCCTTAAGCCCTCCGTTGTCAGCGATGTTCTCCCCCAGCGTCTGGCGGCCGTTGAGCTTCTCCCCGTTGACCTGGTACTGGCTATACTGCTCCTCCATGCAGGCCGTGTGATTCCGGAAGGCTGCCAGCGACTCATTCTGCCACCATGGCCGCAGGTTCCCTTCCTTGTCATACTCGCGCCCTGAGGAGAACTAACCTTTGCACCCCACCGAGAGCAGAACTCAACCCTTGGGGGCACAAGTGCCCCCACCAGCCCTAGTCCACAGACCCCGGGGTCCACGGGGCCTGCTTCCAACATCCCAAGGTTTTGCAGGAGCCACTAGGAATTCTAGGCTGGAGGAGACAACTACATGGACCTCTACCTTGGTCATCAAAGGCATGTGTCAACTCGTGGCCCATCACCACGCCGATGCCACCAAAGTTCAGGGCCCTGGTAGGTGAGGAATGTTGAGTGAGGACATGGTGGGGGGACTTCTAGATCCCACCTCCAGCCCTGCTCCCAGCTTGCCCGCAGGCCCAGGCCCCAGCACCCAGCCCCTCCTGCCTCAGACACACTTGGGGTGGTTGCGGGCGTAGAAGGGGGCCTGCAGGATGCCGGCGGGGAAGACGATTTCATTCTTGGTTGGAAGGTAGTAGGCATTCACTGTCTGGGGGGTCATGCTCCACCTGGGGGAGGGAGAAGCTGAGGCGGAGCCTGACTCTCTCGATGCCCAGCAGCCCTGACCTACATTCTAGAAGAACCTCGTGCCTCATTTGGGATCCATCTTGCCATCCCCTTCCCTCAGCCCTGGAAACCTCCCCTAAGTCTCCTGCTGCCCCAAGTGTCTGCAGCCCCCATTCTTACTGGTCCCGGCTGGGAGGCTTGCGGAGCTGGTCAGCCATCACCTTAGCAGAGAAGTTGTACAAATTCAACATGTTCTGGAAGAAGGAATCTTCAGACACTTCATACTGTGGGAATGGTGGGAAGTAGAAAGCCAGTGAGAGAACACGTTGGAGAAGATAATAGTCCCAGTTTGGCTACTAATTAGCACCCTTCTGAGCCTCAGTTTCTTCAACTGTAAAATGGGTGTAAAACAGCTAATAAATAATAATTGCCAATATTATGTTGCAGCTGCTTTATTTTTTTTTAAAACTATCTCCTTTTATTCTCACAACAATCCTATCAGGTAAGTGCTAATAGGACTCCCTTTTACAGATGAAGAAACTGAGGCCCAGAGAGGTTATACAACTTGTCCAAGGTTACAGTTAGGTAAAAACAGGTTTGACTACAAATCCCTGCTTGTGAACACTGCATTCTACTGCTGTCTGGCCTGCAGCCTGGCACACAGCCAGCACTTGAGCAATGCTGGCTGCCTGCACTTGCCTCTGAAAGGCACTAACAAGTATCTCCTTCCCTCTCAGTGCTTGAGCTCCCATTCCTGAGCCCTGTGCCCCCCACAGGGCTAAGGTTCAGTACTGATGGGCAGGGTACTCACCCCATCATAAACATCATCCAGCTCTTTGGGCTCCAGGATGAAGTCTGGGAAACCAATCATATCATAGATGGCATCTGCCTAAAGAGACCAGGTTAAGGGTTTCCCTCCCCGGGCTCCCCCCCACACCAAAACTGTATTCTCCATCCTCACCTCAAGATGGCACCCCAACCCTGGCCACTGCTCACTTTCTCCTTGGCTGCCTGGCGGGTCTTCTCATCCATCCAAACCAACTGTCCCAGGGCCTCCTCAAAGGCAGTCCGGATCTCGCTGATCATCCCCTCTGCCTGGGAGGGAGGGTGCACAAGTCTGCCTCCCACTCGCATTAAAGCATCCTTTCTCCCCATCTACCCTAGTGCCCCATCCCCCCTAGTGCCCCATCCCTGTCCTTCCAGGGGAGCACATGGGAGTACCCAGACTCTTGAAATAAGGCTGAGCATCTGGGCAGGATGAGAAGGAAACATGATTTGTGAAGGTACTGGGACTGTGGTGGCTTTTTTTCTAATTAATCAAAAAACTGACAATAAGTTAACTGAATTAACATTATAATTTAATGTAGTGCATTGATTTTTATCCGATTATGAAAAGAAGGCATTAATAGCAGAAAATGTGGAAAATTGAGAAGAGTTGAAGAAGAGAATAGACCATTTAAAATCTTCTCCCTCACAGATAACTCCTTTCAACATTTTGACTACCTATGTCTAGTGTCTTCCCCCTGCTGGGATATTCATATATATATACATACATATATTTACACACATATACATATAATATGGAATTATGTTGTGCAACATATATGCATTTCATAACCTACTTTCTTTTCACTTAACAATCATCAGTTTTAAGGCTGCCTCATAATCCAGCCTAATCACAATTTGTTTTTCCAGTCCCCTATGCTGGACATTTAAGCTGTTGTCATTTTCACCTATTATAAACAACACTGCCATTTACATCCTTATAGGTAATATTTTAAGTACAAACATCATTTCCTAAAAAATAAACATTATTTTTCTAATTATATAGGTAACATAAACTCATTGTAGAAAACTTGGAAAACACAGAAAACTTTAAAAGAAAAAAAAAAACAAACTCATAATCCCAACCACCCAAAGTAATCACTGTTAATTTGTCGATGAATTTCCTCCACATTTTTTCCCTGTAGGTACATACAAATATGAATGGTGAATTTTAACTAAAACAAGGGGCAGTGTTGGAAGGACCTTGAAGACTCACAATTTCCTTACTCTGCCGGTCAAACGTGGCCTTCACAAAGAGGGAGCCCAGAGCGAAGCCAAGGGCGTCGTCCGTGTTGGAGATGCAGGTCTGCCACCTTGGCGTGCAGGACTGGAAGGGGTAAAGAGCCAGGCCTCCTGGAGATCGCTCTGCCCTCCAGTCTGAGGGCCTTTCTCTGTCTCTAGGGCCAACCCCTCTTGCTCTGCACATAGGAGGCCTGGGTTTGGGGTGCCATCTCTCCTTCAGACTCCAGGGAAAATGAAGGGCAATATCGCAAAGCATGCCAACCCCAGCAGCGTAACCTCAGGAGGGACATGTGTGCTGCCCAATCTATTTGCAGCACTCTCCTCCTCTTATGTTTCTCCTCCTCTGGACCCCACTGGGGTCCAGACGTTTCTTTGCTCAGCTGCACATCTCAGTCTTATATCCAGTCAGTCCCCCATGCCAGAAACCTGGGAGTCACCAGCTTCCTCCATCTCCCTACCCTCACGTTCAATCTATCACCAGATTCTAATACTAACTCTGCTTCTTAATCGTCTCCTCCGTCCACGCCGTTGTCACTTCCCTGTCCTGTAACACTGTTATCTCTTGCCTGAAGATTGCAGTGGCCTCCTAACTAGACACTCGACTCCATTCTCATCCCCCTCCCGTCACCCCCTCCATCCATCTTCCATTTAGCTGCAGAAAGATGACCTAATACATAAATCCAACCAGGTTACACCTCTGCTTAAAACCATCCCAGGTTCTCTATCCCTGGATCAAGGCCAGGCTTCCTAGGCACAGCGTTCAGGTCCCTCCAAGGATTGCCCCAGGCCCGCCTCACCACCCTCGGCCTCTCCGGTGCCCTGTCCTCAAAGTCATGCCAGAACACATGCAAAACTACCACGCTCCTTCTGGCCTCTGGGAATTTACACATCGTATTCCTTCAGCCTGGAATCCCTTTTCCCTGGCTTTCTTGATGAACTCATTCTTCAAATGTCACCTCTTCAGAGAAGACTTTCCTAATGCCCCCTATCCCCCAGGTAAAATGTGCTGTCTCCACCTCTGTCCTACAACACAAAGAAGGTTTGTCACTCAGTGTGAGCACTTATCACCCCAAAATATAATGTTTGTTTACACATCTCCTTCCCCCACTTAACAGGGCTTCTTGAAACTAAGAACTGCATTTATTCATTCTCTCCTTCACCCTCATCATCAAAGTTGAGTGCCTACACATAGCATGCACTGGGTAGGTGCTTCACTTACGTGAACTCAGTCCTCATAACAACCCCACAAGAAATTCCTGTTTTACAGACCAAGAAATGGAGAGTCAGAGAGGTGGGGGCGATATGCTCAAGGTCCCATAGGCCAAGAAATAGAGGAGTTAGGAATGGAACCCAAGTCAGCCTGATTCCTAACCCTGTGCAAATGGTGCCTACACACAGTGGGTGTGAAGTGTCAGCTTGACTGGACTGGAAGGTGGGAGCAGAGTCAGAAAGCCCACCTTCTTGGTGCCATAGAGGGTCTCCAGCAGCTTCTCTTGTGCAGACTCAAAGCGGCGGTCCAGGCTTGATGTTGTCTTCTGTACCAGGTTCCAGATCAGGTAATTGTTCAGGACACTGGCATTCAGGTAGCCAGAACATAAGGTAAAGGCAGGTAACATTTCCACCCCAAACCAGCTCTACCAGCATGCAGACAGCGGGAGTCCCAAGAGGCACATGTGGGAGCTGTCCCATAATCCCTCTCTCTTACCCTGGGACCACACACCTGCCTGTAAAAATCAGGTTGGAGCTAGGTGTGGAAATAAAGACCACAAGTGGGTCCCCCGAAGCCCCGGCCTAGGGGAAGAGCCTGCACAGAGCCCTGAGCCCCACCCCTGACACCTTGGGCTCCACCCCCCACCTTGGCTCTGTGCGGTTGATGAGCTCTGACACCTGCTGCAAATAATCCATCCCATACACCACCACAGGCTCAGAATCACCCAGCTCCAGCGGCGACAGCAAGAAGGACAGGAACTCCAGCCAGTCCATGGAGGGCGCCAGGGCCTGTGAGCAAAAAATCTCAAGCGTCCCTGCCCCCTTGGCTTTCAGCAGACCACTCCCCCATTGATACACTGGAGCTGGGAGCCCTTTCCATTGTCATAGCAACAGCTACTAGCTGCTTGGAGGCCCCTTCCTATCATAAACCCGTTTTCAGGCCTAAGTGCTCTTCAATCAGGGAACCCAGTCACATATCGTACAAGGAAAACCACCATGTGTGATATTTAGTTGGACTGCAGATATTCAAATATCTTTCAGACAGTTAACAAACTCCCCAGATACCACCCAGGGTCCCTACATACCTGGCCTCTCCTCCAGAACCCCCCCTTACCCAACTTTTCCATAATCCAGCGACTAAGAGGCCGATGCCTGGCACAGTAAGGGCCCTCCAGGAGATGCTTCCATTTCTCTTCTGATTGTTTTGTGGACATCTTGTACAAGTTGTCATGGATTTTTAACATAATCCCTCTATGCATCCCCAGGCAATGCGAAAGGGACCAAGGGATGGCCCAGTGGGGGTGCCCTAAAATGGACACCACTTTTCCTTCCAGGATAGCAACAGTTCAGCTGGGAAGCTCAGAGAAAACAAGGAAATGAGGAGAGGCTTGGCTGCCTCAGACAGATGGCATGAAGGGAAGCTGCATGGCCTGTGCTGGGGCTGCCCCACCCCCCCCAGCTGTCTCTATTCCCTGCCTGCCCCACCTGCAGCTCTGCGATGCTCATCTTGTGGTAGATCTTCTCCTCATCCCTCCGCTGGTCCTGGGGCACCGTGATGTTGGCCAGTTGTATCTCCAGCTCCAGCACCTGCTGCATCTGCTCCCGCGTGGAGGCTGGATGTCCTCCTAGCAGCATCCCCAGCTCCTCCATGTAGTCCAGGTAGGCGGTAAGCACCTGTCAAGGCCCCAAGTCATCCTCAGAGCCCAGCAACAAGTCCTGCCCAAGGCTCAGACGACTATTCTGGCTGCTACCCCTGCTCACCATCTCTTCTGCAAACCCTCCTCACTGTCTCGTCTGCAGACCCTCCTCATAGAAGTATTCCTGGATGACCCTCATCATTTCTGTCATACTGCTTATCACCATCTGCTAGGATCTTTTTTTATTTATTTGTGCAACTGTTCATCATGTGTTTCCCCAAGGAGAAGGTAAGTTCCAGGAGAGCACTGTTCCAAGTTACAGCGGCTTATTCACCACTGTATCCCGAGGGTCTGGAATAGGGCCTAGCACAGGAGCCCTGTAAACATTTGTCCAGTGGATGGATCCGCTTCCCATACTGCTCTGCCTTCTCATTTCCTAAAGCCCTTCTACTTTTCCCAGCCCATCAGTGACCATGTGCCCTCACTTAACAGCTGAGTGGACCCCAGTGGGGAATTCGGTCCACAGTGGCTTCAATTTCCTTCTACCTCCCATCCTGCCAGGCCTCAAACTTGCTGCCTTCCCCTCTGGTCTCCAAGGGGGAGAAAAGCACAGAAAAGAAATATTTAGTGACTACATGTATATACACGTATCAAATTCTCTGCTTGCGTTTTACATGTAATATATCTGCCCCCTGACCCGGCGCCCACCACAGCAACTCCATATAGTTCCATCTTACAGATGAAGCTTGGCAAGATTACATGATTTGACTCATACTACAAACTAGCAGATGGCAGAGTTGAAATGTGGCCTAGGCCTGATGACTCCAGGGCCACAATCCCAGCACTGCCTGGGCTCAGAACAAACCCATGTCGCCTCAGAGCCTGCTGGCACTTTAGCTGCATGGGGGCAGGGGCTGTTTGTTCTGTTCTGCACTGTAGTCTCAGGCTCTAGCACAGCATCTGGCACATAGTAGGTGCTCAGTAAATATTTGTTGACTGATGGATGAAAACCCATGCACAGACCCTCAGCCCTGCTCAGCACTGACTTCCTGTGGCCCTCCTCCCAGGGACCACTCTCACTCTTGCCCTGAAGCCCCACCCGGGGCTCCTTTCATTGCCAAAGGCCATCTCCTCTTCCACTTTACTGAGAAGTTTTAGATCCCTTAATATCCATTCTCTGCAAAATATTCAAATATCAAGATATTCAAAATAACTCCTTTTTCCCACCTCCCCTCTTTCTTGCTGCTGCTGTCAGAAGAAGAGGTTTGCGTACCAATTCCAGTCATCCCAGCTCCTAAAGTGGATGGTTGGTTCAACCAGTGATCTTGCCCCACCCCCCAGCTCACTTACCCCTCTCTCCCTACTTCCTTACTTTCAGCTTAAGACTTGCCTTTTTTTTTAATGTGGTTTTTTTTTGTTGTTGTTGTTGTTTTTGGCCGTGACACTCGGCTTGCGGGATCTTAGTTTCCTGACCAGGGATCGAACCCAGGCCCCTGGCATTGGAAGTGCAGAGTCCTAACCACTGGACCACCAGAGAATTCCCAAGACTTCTTTGGCACTACAGCTTCCCCTAGATGCTGGCACAGGAGACTTCCTACCCAAGACAACTGGTGACACACTGAGAGGTAAATCGAGGCTTCTCCTGCCCTTTCCTGGGGGTCAGACCATGTGGTTCTCTCCTGAATTCTCAAAATTCCTCCCCTGACTCAGGTGATATCAAAACCACACATCTGTTCATAACACTCTCCACTTTTGAGTTTCCTATTCCATTTCTTTTGGGATAAATGCTCAACTTGACCCATAGTGTTTATGTATACCATGACTCCACCTACCTGTCCAGAAGGACTTGGCCCACTCTCCCCTCCCACACCCCTCTCTGATCTGTCAACAAGTCACACCCCTTCCCACCTCAGAGCCTTTGCATCAGCTGTTCCCTTTGCCTAGAACCCCCTCCCTTCCCACAGCCTACCCTCACCCTAGGACCGGGCTGGCTCCCTGTTACTGCACTCTCGGAATGCCATGCTCCTCCTCTTACAACAGTCCCAGCAACTGTACAAAGGATAAGTGCACTTGGCCATTTCATGCCTTCTCTCCCACTGAGTGGCAGTGTCTTGTTCACCACATGGTAGCAGAGGGTCTGGCTGAGGGATGCTTGGTAAGTGTTTGGGAGCGAATGGGAGACGGACAACCCCCCCCTTGGTTGTCCTTCCCCACAGAAGTCTCTCTTTCTCCCGCTGCCGTTGAAATACAAGGATCTCCTCCTTCTTTTTTTTAAAAAAGTATTTATTTATTCATTTGGTTGCGCTGGGTCTTACTTGCAGCACACGGGCTCCTTAGTTGTGGCATGCAAACTCTTAGTTGCGGCATGCATGTGGGATCCAGTTCCCGGACCAGGGATCAAATCTGGGCCCCCTGCGTTGGGAGCACAGAGTCTTATCCACTGCGCCACCAGGGAAATCCCAAGGATCTCCTTGTTTTCCTTCTCTAGTCTTGCCCTTTCTCTCACTTCTCCTAAGCCTTTGTCTAGGCTTTTAAGGAGATGCCTCTCAAGCCTTCGGCTCCCTCTAGGCCCGTGCTCTCTCCAGGACCCCACCCAGCTTTCACAGCTGTATGCTGACCTCTGTACAGAGATGGTACCCAGTTCCCTCACACTCACACGTCTGAAACGAGCAGCTCCCACTCCCTAAGGGTCTGCCACGTGCAGAAGTGTAAATTTGCATCCTCCTCCTGCTTCCAAGCACTATATGAGGTAGATGCTGTGATCCCCATTTTTCAGATGAAGAAACAGCCTCAGAGAGCTTAATCAACTTGCACCAAGCTGCCAAGCTGGGATTAAAATCAAGGTCTGACTTCAAAGTCTGCCTTTTTCCTGTGATATCACCACCTCCCCAATGTGCTTGAAGCTGGTTCTCCCTGTAGGCATCCCGAATTCTCTAAGGACCCCTCCACTCCACCATCACTCAGGTGCACAGCCTGAACTATCTTTACCTGTTCCTCCTTCTACTCCTCTCTTCTAACATCCAGGCATCAACAATTCATGATTTGGCCTTGATTATGTCTCTTGCATCCTCCCCTTCCTGACTTTCCTTCTGCCACTTCCGCCATTTGGCGGAAGTACTGCAGACACTCTTAACTGATCTCCAGGCTCCCTCTCTTGCATCTACTTTTCACACCCAGCCATACTGCCTTCCCAAACTAGTTCCTACCCACCTTTCCACCCTCTCATCTGCTTTGAGCTCTACATTTTGCCAAACTGGACCCCTTCCTGGGGTCCAAACACGCCTTAGCTTTTCCTTCTTCAACACTTTTGTTTAAAATCTGAGCATGCCCTCACCCAGTCCTAGATATTCTACAGGGCCTGGCTCAAATGCAACCTTCTTAGGAAAACTTCTCTGGCTGCCAGGTCTCTCCTGAGTCCCAGAGGCCCTCTTTTGAGCCGTGTTCTCAGCTGTCTAGGTCTGTGAACCCATCTACACTGAAAGCTTCCTATGACAGCGGCTCTGAAATGTACGTCTCACAGCAGGTGCCTGTAAAATGTTTTACTGGAAGAGTAAGAGAAAGGAAGGAAGGAAAGAAGGGAAGAGGAAGGGAGAAAGGAAAAGGAAGGGAAGAAAGGAGGGAGGGAAGAATGCAGGGAGGGGAGAACGAAGAGAGAAAGAAGGAATGGTAGTCAGCTCACTAGGTGACAGGATAGGCTCACCTTCGCCACTCTGACCCTGGGTAAAGGGAAAAGTAAACAGGGATCAGCCCAGCTCAACAGGGGGGTCAGGGTGGATATTCTGAGGATGCTCCTTACTTTCTCATTGGCAGTCCTGTTTAGGTAGTAATCTCGAGAGGGCAGAAAGAGCCCAGACTGGTCCACCTGCAATAGCAAGGTGAGGAGTGAGTCCTCCCCACATGAAATCTGGACTCTTGTGCGGGGGGAGCCACCCCAGCCAGCCCAGCACAGGGGAGGGGAGTCTGGTCTCAGCAAATAGTCCGTAAGTCCCTCCCCACCCTTCCCCAGCCCAGTACCTGGATAACATTGCTGTTGGAACTCTTAGAGTCGGCACTGATGTAGACAGTGAAGAAGGGGGTGGCCCTGTAGGTCCCTGCTACTGCCTTCAGCACCTCCATGAAGTTGTCCTGGTCCCAGGGCCCCGTAACATTCCAACCACCAATCTGAGTAGAGACCATGGTGGCACCTCTGGAACAGGGGCCTCTAAAGCTTTCTGGGGCCACATCCTCTCCCAAGGCCTGTGCCGCTCCCCTACCTGCAGCCCATCCCCGGGGCCTACCTTGTCAATGAGGTCTCGCAGCGGCTGGGCTCCCAGCTCTTCAATGCGCTCCACCTGTAGGCAGGAGAGGTAGAAGCGCTGTGTCTTCCGCTCAGCTTCACTGCTGGAGTTGAAGGTGGTGCTTTCTGTTGAATAGAACACAGGTCCGGTGGCAACCATGCTAACTGCTAAGAGGGGTCCTGGACCCTTGCTTGATCCCTCTCCTTGCCTTCTCAAGGGGGTAGTCCTCCTAATGTAGACCCAGGAAGACTGTCTGCCACAGCAAAGAGTAGCTTCCTCTCCCCTGTCCAGGGAGACTGTCAAAGATCTCTAAGCACTACAGACTCCCTGGTGCCTACCACACCTCAGCAGTGTTCCAGAGTGCAGGGAGGAGTCCTTTCATTAACCTCAGAGGTCTGCCCCCTCAAACTCATCTCCACTCCTCAGGAGCCCCCTGCTCTCTGCATCCCCTACGCCAGGAGTGGTGGCAGTCATCCACTTATTCATTCGTTCATGGACATTTCTTGAGTACCTACTAAGTGCCGAGCCCTGTGCTGGGAACAAGGCATGTACTTGGCTCAGTGCCTCCCCGACAGGCCCATTTACCGAGCAGGTGCTTCAGTATGGCCTGGTTCTGGTCCCAGAGGCTGTTGAAGGTGTTCCAGCGAGAACGCCCATCAGGCAGAGGGTTTCTCCGAATCCAGCCTCCACAGGAGAACTGGTAAAAGTCTTCACAGGGGCTCACCCCACGGTCCAGGGACTCCAAGATTTTTCCAGCCACTCGAATGCAGGCCTCCGTGAGGCAAGTGCTGTGGGATGGGTCTGTGGCAGGGGACACGGGGGGTAGGGGGGTGGGGGGCTGTCTGTCAGTCTGGGAGAGGCAAATGCTTTGGGAGGGGCCGTGACAGCAGAAAGGCTGGGAGGAGGGAGAACAGCTGGGGGAAGGCTGGCCCCACCCAGGGAGAACCTTAGCAGCCCCTTCTGCCTCCAGAGCCCCCAAGCTAAGAGGGCTGATGACAGGAGTGGGCCCACCTACCCCTGTGGTACTGGACCCACAGGGCCACCAAGCAACCCAGAAGCAGTGCAGCCAGCAGTAGAGAGACACCAGCCAAGACCAGCTCCAGCTGGGTGTGTGAGCCCAAGAGGCGTCTTGTCCTCTTCCGGAATCCCACCTGGGGAACAGAGGAGGACCTGGAGCTAGCAAGCTGCAGGTGGGCGACCCAATCACAGAAGTCCTCCCAGAGGGTGAAGGCTCAGGCAGTTTCCAGAGCCATGAAGCAAAGACGCTAACGGGGTTAACTTGGGGCACAGGGGCAATGAAGCAAGCTGAGATGATCCCTCAGCCTGTTTTGTGCAACGTCATGACTTCGAATCGCCTCACCATAGTCCTAGCGCAGAGGCCAGAGATGGATCGGAGGTGGGGGCAGGTGACCCTCCAGGGCAACCCAGAGCTCCCGGGTGTGCCGGCCGTCATGCCAGGGCGGGGGCCTGGTGAGACAGGGATGACCCCCTTGCCCACCTCCACGGCGTCCGGGGAGGCCCCGCCCTCTACGGGGGTCTCGGGTGCGTCTTCATCCCGCAGCGTGGCGCGTTTGTACTCCACCATCTGCCAGACAGTCGGGGCGCCAACCCAGGTCAGGCAGAGAGAGCTGCGCGCCCACTGCCCTGCCCCGGCGCCCCTTGCCCTGCCGGGCCCCTCCTGCATGAAGTGCGGGCTCCTTCCCTCCGGCTCACCGGGCTCTCCGGCCTGGGTCCCTCCGACCCCCGCCCGTCAAGTTCGCAGCCCCTTCTGCGCGAGCCGGAGCCCCTTCCCGACGCCGCCTGCCCCTCTGCCTCCCCCCAACCCCGGTCCTTTCCCCCGGGGCCCCCACTCACGTTGCCGCCGCCGCTCATCTCCTGCAGCGCGACGCTCATGGTGGAGTCGGGGCCGGCGGCACCTTAGGGCTCCCGGCGGCTGGCCCTCGCCGGGGCCGTGGCCTCGGCCCCCGGCCCGGCCGCGCCACCGCCCTTCATCGCAGCAGTCGCCGTAGCCTCTTGCTCCGCTGCCGCCGCCGCCCCCGCCTGCCTGCGCCCCCCTCCCCCCGCGGCGCCGCGCCAGGGGTGGGGGAGACGCGGGGCAGGGGGAGGAGCGCGCCTGCAGCGCCCCGCCGTCCGCCCGGCGCCCGGTCCTCTTTCCGGGTGCCCGCGGCCCGCCCCGCAGAGCTGCACCCAGCCTGCTGCCCTAGCCGGAGCGAGCCGCCCTGCAGAAACGCCGGAGACTCCCTCTCCGCTTCGTGGTCAGCACCCATCCCAGCAACACCCTCTTGCAAGACTCCCGGAATTTACATTCCTTTGACCCAGGCCCAAACCCTGCTGATATTTTTTGGCCCAACTCCCCAGATTGCAGGCCCTCCCCATTCCCTTTAACACCTTTGAGAAATTGTGCTCTCATGGAGAACGTCTTCCCCCAGCTGTCCGCACTGCCCCTCTTCAGCCAGCACATACAGAGCAGCACGGAGGAGGTGACCCACATTCAGGATGTCCGCACGATATCTATACAGGGAGCGCATAGACCCAAAGTACACAGGCAGGCACTCAGCCCGACACACGGTCCACACACACACACACACTCACCACTCACAGAATGCACACACTGCATATTCACACAAAATGTATACACGCACCAGGCACCCAGAGCCAACATATGTTCTATACTGAGGTTCTGGACACACACACACAACGCACATACAACACACACAAAGTGCTCGGGCATCATGTACACACAGCCCACAGTCTGAGTCCACCCTTACATGTTGTTTCAAGACTGCACTTTTACTCTCCAAGATAATTGTTGTCATCAGATCATCTCACAAAGGAAGGGTTACAGATGGTAACAAATCGGCAGGGAAAAAAACAGCTATGCACAGATATTTAAAGGAAAGACGAGCTAACACTTCTAACTTGAGGAAAGCAAATCACTTTATTTGGGAGGCTTACAAGAAAAAAAAAAAAAAACCCACACACCAAGCAATATTTAACTGAAAGGCAATAGTGTGGCATCTATGCATCTGCCATCTGCCTTCCATATTGTCATTCCTTAATCAAGCCTGGTGGTGTTACAGTCTGCTTCACTGAAGAGTGCCTAGTTTTTTGTTTTGTTTGTTTTTTTACCACAAAAATTTTTAAAGTGCCTCATCCTCATCCCACCTCTCTTTTGCAAAAGAGTATATGGATTTGACCTGAGAAGGCTTGGAATGGTAGCAAATCCACCACCCATTTCTTGACTGTCACCTCAGTTCTCAAACCTCTTGCTGTGAGCATTTCTAACATGGAATGCTCTTGTGGCTGAGAGAGGGTAGGTGATGAATGGATCAGGCTGAGAAATGTTGGATTGCTGTCTTTTGGCATTTTCCACCCCAAAATTGCATGTTCTCAAACAAGAGACAGTACAGTGTCATAGTTAGGATGAAAGATTCTGGATTCGGACTCAATTTCCTCTCTTGTAAAATGGAAATAAGAATAGTACCTATTTCAAAGGATGGTTGTGAGAATTAAATGGAACAATACTTGTAAAATGCTTAGGACAATGTGTGGCGTGTAATGAGTACTCTAGCTGCTATTATTATTGTTGTTGTTGTTATTATTAAAATCCTATAGGTAGAAATGAGAATTGTACGGCTGGAGGAAGCCTGTTCTGTTTCCCAGACGGTAGAGTAGGCACATGGGTTCTAGGTTAGTCAGGGGTTCCCTGAGCAAGGAACTTTCACATCCAGCCACACTGTGGTCTGCAGCAAAACGACCTTGGGATATCCACATAGGACAAGTCTCTGGAGTTGTTCATGTTCAGTCTGATGGCAATGTGGCATCACATCACTCGCCTCTTTCCCCTCTCCCCCAAGCCTGGATGAAGCGAAACATGGCAGCAGGGTCAGTCCTGCCACATGGAAAATTCCACCATGACATGGCCATGTGAGTATAAGCAAAGCCACTTTGTAAGGACTTTCTGGCAACAGGTTCATTAGAATAGTCCCATGGGTGCTGCAATGACGTGCTGTAAGTAGCCAGCTTATACAGCACTGTACCATGGCCAGCCACTGCGCTAGGTGCTTTACCTCGATGTACTCATTTATCCTCGTGGCACTTATGAAGCCATTTTACAGATGAGGAAACTGAGGCATAGAGAGGCTGAGTCACACAGCTTGTAAGCAGTAGAGCTGGAATTCAAACCCAGGCAATCTAACAGCCCTCTGAAGAGCAGGTTGGCAATATGAATCAAAAGGAGGATATACTTCCTCCCAGCATTAGTTGATAGTCTTCTCCACATCTCTGGAAGAGTAAGGGGAAGCACATAGTTTTCAAGCCAGACAAACCTGGACTCAAATCTGACTCAACTCTTTATCAGGTGTATAATCTATATTAATTTATTTGAAAGCTCTGACCTTTCACTTTTCTTCATCTGTAAGGTGGGAACAATCATCCCTATCTCAGAGTATTGTTGTAAGAATTAAATGCAACCACATAAGAAAGAGGCCAGTACCTGCTTTTACAGTGTTCCCAGTTTCACTAGGTTTGGCCTAAATGGACATTTCCTTTCCATGCCTCTTTGATGACCCAAATCATTTATTAGGTTCACAGCTATTCCTGAATGCATGTTAAGTACCCTATGTATAAAAAGGCTTGGAGGTTGCTCTATTCTTTTATTTTCTTTTGGCTGTGCTGGGTCTTTATGGCAGCAGCACGTGGGCTTAGTGGCCCCGAGGCATGTAGGATCTTAATTCCCCCGACCAGGGATCAAACCCACGACCCCTGCATTGGAAGGCAGATTCTTAACCATTGGACCACCAGGGAAGTCCCTGCTGCATTCTATATTTCTATTTTTTTTCCTCTGTGTTTATAACCTTTGACTCTGTTTTATTCTCTCACTATTATTTTCTCTCTCTTTTCTGCCCTTCTTTTCATATAAGAGTAAGTTTTGGGGGTCTATTTTTCTCTAAATTGACTGTGAATTGAGAGGGAATGGAAAATGTTTATGTGTTAACTTACAAGAACAGTATAGTTATGAAGATAACAACACACATTAATGTCCAGTGTTGACAAAGCTGGGGAATGTGGGCACTGTCATATACTGCTGATGGCTTATAAAACTGATACAGTCTTTTTGGCAATATGAATCAAAACGTATGTGTACATATTTTCTGACCCAGAAAGTTGAATTCTAGGAAATTGTTCTAGGAAATAATCATTATCTACAGCATGTTTGTATCAATTAGCTTTGGCCGCATAACACACCTCCCCAAACTTCATGGATTAAAATAGCAAACATTTATTACTTTTCATGTTCAGTAGATTGATTGGGTGGTTCTTCAGGTCTGGGTTAGCTCACCAGGAGCTGAATGGTGTAGCTGAATGACCTCATTTACATGCTTGGGCCTCAGCTGGGATGGCTGGGCCCAGTCTCTATGTGGTCTCTCCTTCCCCAGGAGGCTAGCCCAGGCTTCTTCATATGGTGGTCTCAGGATTCCCAGCAACAAAAAACAAGGCAAGCCCTAGTACATAAACACTTTTCAAGCCTCTGCTTGCATCACATTTGCTAATGTCCCTATTGAGCAAAGCAAGTCAGGTGGTCAAGCCCAGATTCAATGATGGAGAAATAGATTCTACTTTTTTTTTTAATATTTATTTGTTTGGCTTGCAGGGTCTTAGTTGCGGCACGTGGGATCTTCACTGTGGCATGAGGGATCTAGTTCCCTGACCAGGGATTGAACCCAGGCCCCCTACATTGGGAGTGCAGAGTCTTAACCACTGGACCACCAGGGAAGTCCCAGATTCTACCTCTTTTTTTCTTAATTTTATTTTAACATCTTTATTGGAGTATAATTGCTTTACAATGGTATGTTAGTTTCAGCTTCACAACAAAATGAATCAGTTATATATATACATATGTTCCCATATCTCTTCCCGCTTGCGTCTCCCTCCCTCCCACCCTCCCTATCCCACCCCTCCAGGCGGTCACAAAGCACCGAGCTGATCTCCCGGTGCTATGCGGCTGCTTCCCACTAGCTATCTACCTTACGTTTTGTAGTGTATATGTGTCCATGCCTCTCTCTCACTTTGTCACAGCTTACCCTTCACGCTCCCCATATCCTCAAGTCCATTCTCTAGTAAGTCTGTGTCTTTATTCCTGTTTCACCCTAGGTTCTTCATGACATTTTTTTTTCTTAAATTCCATATATATGTGTTAGCATATGGTATTTGTCTCTCTTTCTGACTTACTTCACTCTGTATGACAGACTCTAGGTCTATCCACCTCATTACAAATAGCTCAATTTCGTTTCTTTTTATGGCTGAGTAATATTCCATTGTATATATGTGCCACATCTTCTTTATCCATTCATCCAATGATGGACACTTAGGTTGTTTCCATCTCCAGGCTATTGTAAATAGAGCTGCAATGAACATTTTGGTACATGACTCTTTTTGAATTATGGTTTTCTCAGGGTATATGCCCAGTAGTGGGATTGCTGGGTCATATGGTAGTTCTATTTGTAGTTTTTTAAGGAACCTCCATACTGTTCTCCACAGTGGCTGTATCAATTTACATTCCCACAAACAGTGTAAGAGGGTTCCCTTTTCTCCACACCCTCTCCAGCATTTATTGTTTCTAGATTTTTTGATGATGGCCATTCTGACTGGTGTGAGATGATATCTCATTGTAGTTTTGATTTGCATTTCTCTAATGATTAGTGATGTTGAGCATTCTTTCATGTGTTTGTTGGCAGTCTGTATATCTTCTTTGGAGAAATGTCTATTTAGGTCTTCTGCCCATTTTTGGATTGGGTTGTTTGTTTTTTTGTTATTAAGCTGCATGAGCTGCTTATAAATTTTGGAGATTAATCCTTTGTCAGTTGCTTCATTTGCAAATATTTTCTCCCATTCTGAGGGTTGTCTTTTGGTCTTGTTTACGGTTTCCTTTGCTGCGCAAAAGCTTTTAAGTTTCATTAGGTCCCATTTGTTTATTTTTGTTTTTATTTCCATTTCTCTAGGAGGTGGGTCAAAAAGGACCTTGCTGTGATTTATGTCATAGAGTGTCCTGTCTATGTTTTCCTCTAAGAGTTTGATAGTTTCTGGCCTTACATTTAGGTCTTTAATCCATTTTGAGCTTATTTTTGTGTATGGTGTTAGGGAGTGATCTAATCTCATACTTTTACATGTACCTGTCCAGTTTTCCCAGCACCACTTATTGAAGAGGCTGTCCTTTCTCCACTGTACATTCCTGCCTCCTTTATCAAAGATAAGGTGACCACATGTGCATGGGTTTATCTCTGGGCTTTCTATCCTGTTCCATTGATCTATATTTCTGTTTTTGTGCCAGTACCATACTGTCTTGATTACTGTAGCTTTGTAGCATAGTCTGAAGTCAGGAAGCTCCATTTTTCGTTCTCAAGATTGCTTTGGCTATTCGGGGTCTTTTGTGTTTCCATACAAATTGTGAAATTTTTTGTTCTAGTTCTGTGAAAAATGCCAGTGGTAGTTTGATAGGGATTGCATTGAATCTGTAGATTGCTTTGGGTAGTAGAGTCATTTTCACAATGTTGATTCTTCCAATCCAAGAACATGGTATATCTCTCCATCTATTTGTATCATCTTTAATTTCTTTCATCAGTGTCTTACAATTTTCTGCATACAGGTCTTTTGTCTCCTTAGGTAGGTTTATTCCTAGATATTTTATTCTTTTTGTTGCAATGGTAAATGGGAGTGTTTTCTTGATTTCACTTTCAGATTTTTCATCCTTAGTGTATAGGAATGCCAGAGATTTCTGTGCATTAATTTTATATCCTGCTACTTTACCATAATTTTGTATCCTGCTACTTTACCAAATTCATTGATTAGCTCTAGTAGTTTTCTGGTAGCATCTTTAGGATTCTCTATGTATAGTATCATGTCATCTGCAAATAGCGACAGCTTTACTGCTTCTTTTCCATTTGGATTCCTTTAATTTCCTTTTCTTCTCTGATTGCTGTGGCTAAAACTTCCAAAACTATTGTGAGTAAGAGTGGTGAGAGTGGGCAACCTTGTCTTGTTCCTGATCTTAGTGGAAATGCTTTTAGTTTTTCACCATTGAGGATGATGTTGGCTGTGGGTTTGTCATATATGGCCTTTATTATGTTGAGGAAAGTTCCCTCTATGCCTACTTTCTGCAGGGTTTTTATCATAAATGGGTGTTGAATTTTGTCAAAAGCTTTCTCTGCATCTATTGAGATGATCATATGGTTTTTCTCCTTCAATTTGTTAATATGGTGTATCATGTTGATTGATTTGCGTATATTGAAAAATCCTTGCATTCCTGGAATAAACCCCACTTGATCATGGTGTATGATCCATTTAATGTGCTGTTGGATTCTGTTTGCTAGTATTTTGTTGAGGATTTTTGCATCTATGCTCATCAGTGATATTGGCCTGTGGTTTTCTTTCTTTGTGACATCCTTGTCTGTCTGGTTTTGGTATCACGGTGATGGTGGCCTCGTAGAATGAGTTGGGGAGTGTTCCTCCCTCTGCTATATTTTGGAAGAGTTTGAGAAGGATAGGTGATAGCTCTTCTCTAAATGTTTGATAGAATTCGCCTGTGAAGCCATCTGGTCCTGGGCTTTTGTTTGTTGGAAGATTTTTAATCACAGTTTCAATTTCAGTGCTTGTGATTGGTCTGTCCAGGTTCTACTTCTTGATTGGAAGAGCTATTAAATATTTGGGCCATTTTTCTCCTACAGCAAATGTTCATCTCAGCACTGTCTATAATAACAAAAAAAAAAAATGGGAGGGGATTCAATGTCTGAGAGTAGAGGACTTGTTAAATAAATCAAACATCCATACAATGGGATACAATGCAACATTTACAAATGATAGAAAAGAAGAGTTAATACTATCGGGAAATGTTCTCCATATAGAGTTAAGTGGAGGAGAAAAAGAATTACAAAATCTCATTTTATTGAAGCAAAAACGTAAAAAAGCATAGGTTAAAAAAAGAGATTGGAAGGACATGCAACAAAATGTGAATCTGAATGTATCTAATGATGAGGTTACTTTTAACTTCTTCTTTGTGCTTTTCTGTATAATAGCTAACAATTCTATTGTCTAGCACTTACCTAAGCACTTTATGTATGTTAACTTATTTAATCCTCACAATGACCCAATGAAATAGAGTCTACCAATATCACTGTCCAGATGAGGAACCTACAACACAGGGAAGCTTAATGACATACCTAAAAGTCACACATCAGCAAGAAGGCAGATCCTTGATTTGAATCTAAACTCCATGCTGTTAACTACTAATCTCCTTTCTAAGTCAACTGATTTGTCTAGGGTCAGAGTGTGATGTTTGATAAATGGACTATATCATCGGTTTTAAACCTTTTTTTAAAAAAATCACTAAAACCTTTTTATTGCAAATGTAATATACTCCAGAGGTATATAGAATAAAAGATGAACTTCATTCTGCCAGGATCCCAGTACCATCCTCAGAGATAAACATTATTAGCAGTTGGGTATGTATCCTTCCTGCTCTTTCTTTTATATTCATTTACATACCTAAATACACTGTTGTGTGTGTGTGTGTAAGTGTGCATATGTATATATACACACATATGAAATCATACTCTACACTTGTTATTTGGTAGGCCTTGGAGATCTTACTATGTCAATCCACACAGATGTGCTTCATTCTTTTTTGTGATTTATCAGCTTCTGCTAAACAGAAGAGTCCCAGAAATACCCTCATGGTGTAGGCTTCCCTTGAGTGGACAGGGTGGGAGCAAAGCGTCCGGGGAGAGCTTAAGAAAGGAGAAACATGATCATGAGAGATGTGAAAAGATGACGCCCAAATACTTGTAACTGATTGTATTTGTTTCCTAGGACTGCTGTAACAAAGTACCATGAACTGGATGGCTTAAAACAGAAACTTATAATGAATTCCCTGGCAGTCCAGTGGTTAGGGTGATGGACTTCCACTGCAGGGGCCGTGGGTTTGATCCCTGGTTGGGGAACTAATGTCGTGTGGTGCAGCCAAAAAAAAAAAAAAAAAAAACAAACCCAGAAACTTATTCTCTTACAGTTCCAGAAGTGAGAAGTCCAAAATCTAGGCAGGGCCATGCTCTCTCAGAAGGCCCTAGGGAAGAATCCTTCCTTGCCTCTTCCATCTTCTTGTGGCTCCCAGCAACACTATGTGTTCCTTGGCTCACAGCCACATCACTCCTATCTCTGCTTCTTCACGAGGCCTTCTCATGTGTGTATATGTCTTGCTCACTTGTCCTCTTCTTACAAAGACACCAGTGATTGAATATAGGGCCCACCCTAATCCAGTATGACCTTAGCTTAATTTGGCTAATTAACATCTGCAAAGACCCTATTTCCAAATAAGATCTATTCTGAGGTTCCAGGTAGACATGAATTTTAGGGGGGGACCCTGTTCAACCCACTACACAGGCCTACAGTTCCCACTTGAATAAAAGTGTCATTAATACTCAATTGTCAAAAGGCATATTATTCTTCTGAGAATGTATGGATTAATCTCACTAGGTTTTGAGGGGCTTTCAAAAGAAATTCAATGCATTTTCACAAAAATCCAAGCAAACTTTACTTCATTTTAGCTGTGAAAATGAATTTTCATCTCATGGTCAGGGATGCAGAACATCAGAATTTAAGTAAAGGAGCATAATTTAAAGAACTCCCTCCAGGGCTTCCCTGGTGGTGCAGTGGTTAAGAATCTGCCTGCCAGTGCAGGGGACACGGGTTCGAGCCCTGCTCCGGGAAGATCCCACATGCTGTGGAGCAACTAAGCCCGTGTTCCACAACTACTGAGCCTGTGCTCTAGAGCCCACGAGCCACAACTACTGAGCCCACACGCCGCATCTACTGAAGCCTGCGCTCTAGAGCCTGTGCTCCGCAACGAGAAGCCCGCTCACCGCAATGAAGAGTAGCCCCTGCTTGCCGCAACTAGAGAAAGCCTGCACACAGCAATGAAGACCAAAGGCAGCCAAAAATAATAAATAAAAATAAGTAAATTTATATAAAAAAAAACTCCCTCCAAATTTTCACAACATAGCTGAAACATATATTACTATATCTTTACAATTATGCACTTATGTCTTTTGCTTTAATCACAATCCAGCATGTACCTTACAGGACTAAGATTATTTAAGAAGGATCTCCAAGTTAAATTGTTGTTCGTCCAGTCTCCCTCATTCTGAGGGGAGAAACGAGAAATGTTTCAGTTCCTCACCCAGTGCTCTCATACTGTTCTTGGCAAGAACCTGGATGGCCCCTTTAGCATTTTTGGTAGGGGCAGCTCATTACCTCCTGAGACAAACCACTTCACCTCATGACAAGTTCATCTACAAAACTGTCATTATGTAGGTTCTATCATCTCTAGGCTTCACACTAGAACATGCAGGCTCAGAGAGGTATGCATATTACGCAAATGCATGAGAAAAAGATGGGAAGGATATATGTGAAAGGTTCTGTGTGATTTTCCAAATTTCCCTAAAAGGTTACAGGTACAAATGAACTAATTTTTAAAAACTAATTGTGGGGCCATCAGTTCAAGGCCACACAGAAAGTGGCAAAGGCTGGATTGGAACCCATTGCTGGACAACCCCCTGCGGGGGTGGAATTTTCTGGACTCTCTCCTAGTGACCCTGAGCTCCAGCTTCTCCTGTCCTTCCAGGTCTGGAGGCTCCTCTCACTCCAGATGGGCCTCCACCTCCAGCTTCAGCCCTCATCCCAGAGACTAGGACACAGCAGAGCAGGGTTTGATAGGGATAGGATTATGGTCTTGAGTGAGGCCTGTACAGAGGCAACTCTGGCACTTCCCAACCTCGTCCTGAGGGCAGCCACCATGGCATTCGCCTTTGTGTCCCCAGGACTAACACGTGGTGAGGAGTTGCTGGAGGAAGGAGACCCAGCGCCAGGAGCTAAGTGATTTAGAGGGCGGGAGGAAAAGCGCTTCAGGGACAGTGGAGAACTCTCCGCCTCGAGTATGGACTGAACGTCCGGATGATAATTACCCTTATTAGCGCTGTCGTCACTGTCACCGAATGTGAGACGCCCCCCTCCCCCAAGGCCAGAGATTGCGCCAGAGCCCCAGCGCGCTAGCGAGCAGGTGACGAAGCCGCTGACGGCCAGAGGGGGAGGGGGGGAGAGAAGAGAGTGCGTTACAGTCCTTGAGGCGAGAGCTGTTACGCGATGCACCGCACCCAGGGCGGAGGCGTCCTCTATCCCTGCCCCTCTACCTCCGGACACAAACTCGCGCGCGCGACGCATCCTCAGGCGCTCCGGGCTTCCCCGCGTCACCTGCAGCCAGGGCGCCCCCCGCGACGCCTTCATTCATTCCTCCTACACTGCAAGCGCAGCGCGGGCCTCGGGGTCTGGGAGAACCGCAGGGCGCGGCGGGCGCTTTGAGCCCGAGTTTCGGCGGCTGCAACAGCGCTGGGGGTGGAGGGCTGCCCTGATGAGCGCGCGTCGGCCCAGTTACCGAGAATCCTCCAAGAAGAGACCGAGACCCCCAGCCCTGTTGCTGGCGCCGAAACTCGGGCTCAAAGCGCCCGTCGCGCCCTGCGGTTCTCCCAGACCCTGAGGCCCCCATGTGTCACTACGGCACACAGAGGCCAAGAATGGAGACAGATACAGAAGAGCAGAGACACTTAAGAGATAGACGTAGACAGAGACCACGACACAAAGAGATATGGGGCACTGAGACAGAGACACAGACACATGGAGATAGACTGACATATAAATAGGCACAGACAGAAACAGAGGACAGTCAGAGAAACACAGGCTCCAGATGAACAGTTTAAGACCCGAAGAGCAACCCTGTACAAGACGGCGCCAGCCCCGAAGAGCAACCCTATACAAGAGCGCGCCAACGGCGGGGGCACCACCTATTGGCCTGAGCTATTCCCGCGTCCTGCGGGTTCCAGCACCTCTCCGCCGTATCCGACCCCCCACCTCCTCGCAGCGCTTCCGGTGTCCGCCTCCTGCACCCGTTGGCCGGTACCATTCGCCCAGCAGCCAGTCCCGCCAATGGCAGGACCCTCCCATTTTCGCTCCTTTGCCTCCGCAGAGAGCTCGGCCCGCTCCTGTCCGCACACCACCCCACCCCCGCGGCCGGCCTCCCTCCCTGCCCTGGCCGGTGTCCTTCCCACCTCCACTGCGCCCCGCCCGCCGCGCTCTGCGGCAGTCGGGCGCTCATCGTCATTCCGCTCTCGCCGCCGCCGCCACCCCCGCCTCCCCGCGCACCGCCTCCGC
>NW_021703767.1:82844079-82929559 GCF_005190385.1 Monodon monoceros
CCAGCGGCCCGGGAGGCGGAGGCGCGGGGGAGGAGGCCCCGCTTGGCTCCGCAGCCCCGGATGCTGCATGACTTCATCTTTCCGCCGGCTCCCCTGCTGAGCTAGGGCCGGTCCGGCAGCTAGCCCGCCGCCCGCGCCCCGCCGCAGTCCCGCGCCCACCCCGCACCCGCCATGTCCGAGATCCTGCCCTACAGTGAGGACAAGATGGGCCGCTTCGGCGCCGACCCCGAGGGCTCTGACCTCTCCTTCAGCTGCCGCCTGCAGGACACCAACTCCTTCTTCGCGGGCAACCAAGCCAAGCGACCCCCCAAGCTGGGCCAGATCGGCCGAGCCAAGAGAGGTACGCGGCCGGGGCCCGGAGTCGTCGCTTGACCCAGAAACCCTCCGCCGGGCGCCCCCCGGCTGCAGTTCCCCGCCAAGCGCCAGCAGCTCTTGCCGCAGACCAGCGCAGCCAGCCGCTCGCCGGCCGGGGTTGGAGGGGGGGGTCCCTGATGCAGTGTTGTGTCCCCCTCTTCCCCTCTCCTGGGAAAGCAGTGCCCCGGATTCGATGCTCGCCACCTCTGGAAGTAGAGCCTTGGCACCCGGGCGAAGGGGAGGGGCCGGCCGGGGCATTTGGGGCTGCCTGAAGTGGGAACATGGGGCGACGGGCCGCTTCTTCGGGAGCAAACGCTGAGTCGGTGTATGCTACGGAAGAACCTTCGGGTGGGGAGGGATGTCTGACTGGAGAATGGGCAGGGGGCCGGGGGTTCGCTTGTCCTGGTTGTTTGCATGGGGAAGGGGCTCTGTTAGTGCCAGGATCGGAAGAGGGGTTCTAGCCGCAAGAAGGTTAGGTTGGGTAGAGGGCTGGAATAGATGGAGATTCGGTGTGAGGAGGGAATTCTGTTGAAGTGAGGGTCAAGAGGGGGATCCCATGAGCACAAGCTTTCCGATCAGCTCGGATGGAGGAGAGCTCAGGCGGCGGGTGGGTTTGGACTGGAAGGTTGAACGGCTGGAGTCTTTGGAAGAGGGGCGTTCCTCCACAAGGAGAGGAGTGGGTCTGTCGGAGCTGGGGTCAGCAGTGGGTTGAGTCGGCAGGAGAGTTCGGACGGGGAGGTCACTGTAGCACGGAGGTCCGAGGGGCGTCTCTGGGCCACGGGCAGTAGCTGAGCGGGGCGCGGGGACCAGGGCCCCATTCTCGCCGCCGCCCCCCGAGACCGCGCGGCTGACGCGCTTTCTCCCTGCGCAGTGGTGATCGAGGATGACCGGATAGACGACGTGCTGAAAGGGATGGGGGAGAAGCCGCCGTCCGGAGTGTAGACGCGCCGGCTCAGGCGGCGGGCTCCGGGCCCAGCCCCGCGGCGGCCAGGACCGCGGGCCGGCGATGCGGCTGCCGGCCCCCGCCGCCCCGGCCCAGGCGCTCGCGGGCGGGGGCTGCAGGGCCGCGCCGCTTTCGGGTCATAGTCGCTGCCGCCGCCGCCAGGCACTCCGGAGCTGTCCGCTTCAGCACCACGGCGGCGGCGGTAGCGGCGGCGCGGGCCGGCCCGGAGCCCGCCGCCGCGCTCATGCACTTTAGAACCTCGGGCCGCAGCCCCACCCCGCACACCGGAACGGACAGAGACCCGCGGCCCTCAGCCCCGGCCCGTCCCCTCCCGCACGGCTCCCCTGCCCCGCCCCTCTCAGGCAGGTCTGGTCCGCAGACCGGCTGCCTGCCGGTGTCGGACCTCGCACGCGGCCAGGGATGTTTGGCTGCACATTTGCATGAGCTTCCCACCCACCTGAGCCCAGCCCTCCAGGCCGCTCCTCACCCTCCACCCCTGTCTGGCGTGACCCCAGCCTCAGCCTCTTTCTAAGGGACTTCCTCAGCACATTTGTATTTTTATATCCGACTCTTTGTTTACTGATTCCCCTCGTGGTTCATGCCCTCCCCCCCCCCGACGGTCTCGGCTACGCTCTTCTGCGCCTGGCAGATAGGATGGGTGTTGAGGCTGGGATGGGACAAGCCCCTAACATGGTAACCAACCATATGACCAGTCTGCCCATGGCTGACCCCAGGCGGCTCTCTGGCAGACCCCTCCCCTCAAGGTATCACCTTCCAAGGGCCCAGGTCTGATTTTACCTTGGACCCCTGCGTCCTGCCCCTGGGAATCCAAATGGGGGCTGCATTGCATCTTTGGATGACACCTGTAGCCCTAGCCCTGGAGATATTCTCAACCCCAGGGATGCCCTTTGTAAATGTTCCTCCATCCTCACTGTACCAGGAGTGTGTGAATAAACACAGACCCCCCTGTGTGTGCGTGTGTGTGTAGCTGCTGCTTTGGTTTGCTATAGGAGCCAGCCCAAAATGGCTCCAATTCTTTTTGGGGAGGGGAGCAAATACTTGGGAATCTCAGGTGCATGTAACTGACAGAGAAGCGTTGCCAAGTAAACACAGGCAGGTCAGCCTGGCCTGGGAACATCATTACAGCGTGGCCTCCTTGGGTAAATAATACAACCTGAGCAGGATAGGTCACCGGAGTTGGGGCTGGAGCTGGGGCTGGAGCTGGGGTCAGAAGCAATCTAGATTCAAAGTCTGCAGCCTCCTATGAATAAATCCAGGTTGAATGGGGGTCAGTAACAGGCCCCAGGGATACAAGTCTCCAAGTCTGGCTGGCATGCACAGGGGTTGTGCTGAGATTTGCCCCTGGGCATGAATCACTGATGGTTCAGTATGGTGGGGGAGGAAGTTGGGGAATCCAGGAGAGATCTGAGGAGCCTAAGAAGGAAGTCAGAAACCTGAGATTTGGGATCTAGTTTGACCTAGCCTGTATTTTTTTCATGTGGGGTTGCTTCCATCAGCTCTGTCTTAGTTAGGCATGAGGCCCCTGGGATGTGGGCACTTTGGACCTGACCTTAAGCCCTGAGTCAGGAATTCCGAATACTTGAGCCTGGGGCAGAAAGGCAGGAGAACCATGCTTCTGGCCTCACAGCTGAATGGCACTGAGGAAGTCCTCATGATCTGAGTCCTGGAGGAAGCAGGGTGGGGTGGGAGGTCTAGGAGGTGAGAGGATCTGGGCCCCAAGGGCCAGCTGGGCCACACTGAGCTCTTTGCCCTTCTGCATGAGGTAGAAATGGAAGTGGAAACCATTGCCATAGGTTGCATGCCTCAAGGACCAGCCGTAACGAGCTTGGGCATAGTGTCTTGTCCGAAAGTGGGGGGCAGCAGGGGTCATTGAGATGAACTGGCCCCCAGGGACCAGTACTCGGCTCACCTGAAAGGCAGATAGAGAAGCCATTGGTGAGAAGCCCATCTCCAGGTTCTCAAAGGTCAGTATGGCCCCAGATGCCCTCCCAGCGAAATCTCAGGTACTACCCTCCATCCAGTAGCTTAGGGCTCAGGGCTTTCCATGGCAAAAGAGTGAGGCTTCCTCTCTGCCCCTGGTTGTTCCACGGGGGTAGGGCTATATTTTAAACAGGTAGGAGCATAGGAGTGATGTCAGGTGCAGGGGGCACTGCCTTCCTGTCAGCTGCTTACCTTCCCTGCCTGGAACCTGGCCGCTACCTCATCTCTATGGCAACACAGTATTCAATCCTCAGCCTCTTGTGAGCCTGGCCACTCCAGCCCCCTTCAATCTCGATCCAGCTTAACACCCGCTTCCTTCAGGTAACTATAGTCCCGAAGGGACCCACTACTTGTTCCAAACCATGCCTCCTTCTGGCTTCTGAGTTCTTCTAGTCTCCTAGAAACTTAACCCCTCATCCCCACCTCTTGATCAGCCATCTTTCCCTTGGTGCTCCCTCACCTCACTCAGCACCTGGTCCACAGTGTGGATACCTTCAGAGGACACGTTCCAGGGATCCCGTTCTCCAGTCAACAGGGCATCCAGCGTGCCCTTCTCGAGCACCACGTCAAAGGAGCCACTGGGGAAGCCCAGTGCCCGCACGTCCATGGTCTCCCAGCGCAGATCGGGCACGTGGGCATATCGAGCCCGCATGGCAGCCACCACTACTGATGAGCAGTCCACACTGGTCACATCAGGGAAGCCCCCAAGGAGTAGTTCATAGCTCAGGGCACTGTTTCCACAGCCTGGGGTGAGAAGGGGTGGATGACAAAAGGTCTAGGTTAGCTTTGGTTCTCACCTCCCCAATTATCCATCCACTCTTGGCCTGTTTTCTCTCAGCTCAAACCCTCCCGTACTGAGGGAGAAGCAGCATGGTACAAGAGCATGAGCCTTAGAGTCATACAGATCTGGGCACATATCCTGGCTCTATCATTCCTGGCTGTGTGGACTAAAGCAAGTCGTTTACATACTAGGAACTTGGATTTCCTAGTCACAAAAATGAAGATAACAATACCTAGCCTACATGTAGGATGTGATGTTCTAAATTTAAAAACTGAACAGCTGAAGAGTAGGAGCTTTGAACTTAGGAGTTCAAAGATTTGGGTTCTGATATCTCTAGTCATGCAGTCATGGCAAGTCATTCAACTCAGCCTCAGTTTCCTCAGACTCAGAATGGGGATAATATTGGCATCATAATATTATTAATAGGCTAATGCTAGTATTATCCTAATTCCTGACCTCTCAGAGATCCTCTGATGATATCAGCCCTGGGAAGACTTCATGTTAGGGGTTTTTATCTTACTTTGCTTTCCAAGGCAGAATTAACAAGTGAAGGGGAAACTAAGTGGGGACACACAATGGAGATGATTCCTTGTAATTTCTTCATGTATGACTGAGCGCCACGTATTGGGTTCTGCTGATGAATAAAGAGCTTCTGCCCTCAAGGAGCTGATGCTCTGGTGAGAGGAACAGATGTGTAGTCAGAAAACTGCCACATAATGCAACGAGAGTTTCAATAGGGACAGGCTGCAGGAGCACATAGGAGAGTCCCTGTCCCCACCTTAGATGGGTGGGCCAACAGAATCGGGGGAACTGACAACCAGTCAGAGTCTTGAAGAATCATAACACTCTGGTGCGAAGTGCCCAGAAAGCAGTCCCAAAGTGGTGGAGGGTGGAGGTTAGAGGAGTGGATGTGGACCTACTGCCCAGTGGGCATGGCTTCCTTCAAAGATCTGTTGGCCTCTTCCAGGCCCTCTTGTGGTCAGTATCAGCCCAAGAACAGGCCTGGATTACAGTTCTTGGTGGCCTCACATGGGGATCCCCAGCTCTTGGGATTAGATTGCCTTTAATCCCCATTTGCCTCCCTAAGAGGATCACAGAATCAGCTGTTGGGATAGCCCTAATCCAGCAGGCAGAGCTTGGCACCTGGACAGGTGCCAGAGACTGCTGGCTGGTCCCCAGCTGCCCCTGCTTGTGTTCCTCCTCAGGCTCTGGGGCTCAGGAAGAGTACAATCTTACCTGGGAAAACCCAATGTGTGCGTCCCAACACTGGAACCACAACAGGCTCTGGGACGGGAGGTGAGGGTGGCTGAATAGGAGACTCTAACCCAGTTCAGCCTGAAATCCCACTGGGTTCTCTGACCACAATGCCTTCATCACTCAACACCTGACCTCATATGCCTGCAGAGCTCTGCCTAACTGTGGACAAACCCAAATTTCCTTCCTTCTTTTCCTTTGGTACAGGAATGGTATCTCCCAAAACAACTTTATTAAAGATGAATGGAAAATAAAACTTGACCACAGGGCCAGTTATGCCTACAAAGCAGTGATTTGGGGCTAACAACTAAGATGAGGCTTGGAACCGCCACCGCTTCCCTAGGTGAGGCCTTAGGGAAGCAGAGCTCTGGAGAACTGAGCCAGATCCAAGAACCCATCATATGGGAGCCCAGAGCTATGTGGATGCTATCCCAACACCAAGAGACTGAAGTGTAAACCAGAATATCAATTCGCTTATTTATAATAGGAAAAAATAGCCACCATGGGGTCTGGACAGTCAATCCTCTGGTCAGTCCCTTATGTCTCTATAGGAAATGCAAATTGAAGCCAAATTATAATCAGAAGATTCTACAGAGCATGGAGTCAAGCAAGAAGAGAGAATCAGAGAAGTATAATGACAGCAAAACTGGGACGGCCACATGAACTCATCTGTAATGAGGAATCTAGCCATAGGGACCAGACACACAAGTCTTCAGGCAAGGTACTCTTTCTCCGATCAGTCCTGGAGAAAGTGCCTCTCTGACTCCCATTTTCAATAATAATAATGACAGCTAACAGTTTTTGAACACTAGGTCCCATGCTAAGTACTTTATAAGGATTATCTCAGTTTATTTTCCCAGTAGCTCCATACTGAAGATTCTATTGTAAAAACCATCACCATTTTCTAGTTGTGACACCAACTGTATAGCCTGAAAGACCTAAAATATTTACTATTTGGCCATTTTTCAGAAAAAGTTTACTGAACCCTAACCTAAAGTAGTTCTCTACCTCTAGGGGTTGCCATGAGGATTAAATAAGTTAGAAAGGGCTCACCACATTCCCTAGCACCTACCAGGTGTTCAATTTGTCTGTTTAGGTGGAATGTAACATAGGGTAGCCCCCAAGCTGTGGGTCCTGTTCTTAGATCTTGGGAATCCTGTCTGGAAAGTTTTTCTTTTTGATTTTTAGACTTTTCCCTCCTCTATCCAGAAAAGGATATCTCCCAATCGGGCAGAACTTAAGGCAGTGTTACTCTGCCAATTACCAGCATGAGAATCAGTCTGTGGGTTTGTTGAAAATACAGACCCCGGGACCCGCCTTAGACCATCCCTGGAATTATATACTCAGAGTGGGGTCCAGTTTTCCAGGTTATTACACTAAAGCTTGAAAAACATAGATCTATGGTAAATCTATAAATAAATGCAATGGTTTAAAGCCACAAAACTCAAGAGAGGTTTTACCTCTGGGGGGAAGAGGTTTGGGGGACCACACAGAAAACCTTGGATATACAAGGCTTTTTATTTTGTCAGGCTTTTTTCTAGTTATCTTTCATACTCACTCAATCATCTTAAAAACCTGATAAATAAGTATGTACTCTTACTTTTTTTTTTTAAGGCTGAGAAAATGGAGGCACAGAAATTTAAGTATTTTGCCCATGATTCCACAGCTAAGATGACATGTGCTGAGATCCCTACATAATTAGCTGCCTCCAGGGTTCAAGTTCTTAAGCACTTTCTAGTCCTAGGAATGCTGTATTTCTCAAACCGAGTAGGGTATACACACACATTCGAGTTATTATTTATACCTTACATATATACTGTATTATAAATGTCTCATATATGTGAAATATTTCACTTAATACATGGTTTTAAAAATAGCAAAATAAAAACTATAATTGGAAGGAAATCCGTTGTTTAATCAAACTTCACTGGAGCCCCCAAGGCTGGCAGTGGAAGAGAACCCCAAGGGGGGCAGGTGGACCTCTCAGAGCCCCACCTGAAACCCCAGTACTTATTCCTTTTGGGGAGTCACACCAATCTCGGCTGCAATCTCCCCTCAGAGGGAGCTGTCCTCATCCTCACTGCACACGGTGGGATGGGGGTGGGGTGGGGGGGTGGGGAGGACGACGACATAGGACCAAGTTTCAGTTAGAGCTTGGAGAGTCAAGAGATAACTCTCTAGGCGACAATGGCTCATGGTGCCCAGTGGCGCACACAGAAAAGCGCTAGGCATTGCGCTCGAGGTGCCTGCACGTGCCTTATCCGACTTGATTTCGCAGCCCCATTTCTAGAAGTGAATCCGGGGCTCAGAACAGGCTCATGATTTGTCCTAAGTCCTACAGTCAACTAGCGCTGGGACTTGAACTAGTTACTGTGAACTCTCCAGTGCTCGAGGCTGCCTCCCTAGGGTCCGGAAAGGGGTCATGGGTCACCTACCACACTCAGACTCAGAGAGACTGTCTTTCTCCTGGGGGTCCCCGGACTAAGAATCTCTTGGCTCCTGTTTGCCCTGGCTAAATACTGCCGAGATTCTAAAGGTACTGGATCCTGACTTCTGACTGGGGAGTCCTCTGAGAGGGGCAGGCAGGAGCGAGGGGCGGGGCCAGTCCAACCAGCTCCACCTGGGCTGGGCAGCCCCGGGACTACCCACCTAGCACGAGGATACGGTCCTCCGGCCTCAGCTCCGGCTCTAGGAGGTCACGGAAGGAAGAGAAGTCCCCGAACCACTCGTAGGGAGCAGAGTCGGCAGCGTCCCGGTAGCGCTGGTCCCAGTACTGGACCTCGCGGTACCCACAGTTCTTCTCCGGTAACTCCGGCAGCGGCGCCCAGGCCCCAGGACAGGCCATGATTGCGGCTGCCGGGCCTTGAAGGCAACTGGCCCCCATGTCTGGGCGGGGCTTGGCCGCTTATGTAGCCAATTGGAATGGCTGCATATAGGAGGCGGGGCCCTTGTGTCTCCGCCCAGCACCAGCAGTTGCTCAACATAAACACGTGGAACTTCCGTCCTCTGCTAAGCGCTCTTGGAAGAATCCTCCGGGTAGGAAAATAATATCGTCCAGACCCTTAATCCTCAGGATGCGCTGCTCACTAACTTCTGAGAGCCACACTCATGGTGTCAGACACACTCCGGCTCGTCATTGCCCCTCTCATATCTTCAGTTTGGCTCCTTCCATTAAGAAGTCTGAAAATTAATGAAACATTCATTTCTTCCTAGTTTTGAGCACCCGAAAGGCTCTGGGGGGTGGCGGGAGTAGCGCGGACAGAGGTCTTGCTCTCCAGGAAAGACTGGCATGAACGCAGATATTACCAACATAGGCGAAGTGTTATGCTAGGCGGGGGAGGTGCGGAGGAGGGGGGGTGAGACATGGCGTGGGCAGGAATGTTACTTTTCTGGGCAAACGTTCGATCCACATTAGCTCTTGTGTGCCCAGGGCTAAGTGTGTACTGAGGAGTAAGACTATTTCTGCTCGTATGGAGCATGCAGTCCATCAGGGGAGACATGTGGAAGAAGTAGATTTTAGTGGAGTAAATAAGGACTCCGGCAACTCCAGTCAGCCCTCGGTCCGTTGGGGCACGCGGCGCGGGAAGCGGAACTCAAGTACCAAAGGGTCGGGCTTCCGGGGTAGCGGGCCCGCAAGTGCGGCGCACCTTCAAGATGGCGGCAGGCCTGAGGAAACGCGGCCGGGCAGGTCCCACAGCTCGGGCGGTGGGACTGTGCGGGCAGTGGCTGCGGCGCGCCTGGCAAGAGCGGCGCCTACTGCTGCTGGAACCGCGCTATACGCTGAAGGTGGCCGCCTGCCTCTGCCTGGCGGAGGTGGGCATCACCTTCTGGGTCATTCACAGGGTGGCATGTGAGTGCGACGAGGGGGAGAGGAGGGTGGGAAGGGGGACCGAACCCCCGACCAAAACTGGGACCCACCTTCGGAGCTCAGACTTAGACCCCTGATCCACTCAGTCATCAGTTGCAGACTCGTATCTTTTACCCAAATCCTGCTCCGCGGAGAGCCAAACCCGATCTTAATCCCTCCCAGAAAACCTGGGTCCAAGTTAATGGCTGCTGCTGCTGTTTGTCTCTGTGGCTTTGGACACGTCAGTTCCCTTGCTGGGTCTCAATCTTCTCATCTGTTCAATTCTGAGGTCTGGAAGTCTCTTCTCAGTGATGGCATTTTCTGACGGGTTGAGTCTGTTTGGCATTATTGGTGACTCCTCTCCAGGCTGAAAACACTGGACTTAAGGCTTACTTGCTAAAGACCATTAATTCAGTACATATTTATTGAGTGCTTATTATATGGCTTACACTATGCAAGGTACCAAGGGTATAGTAGTGAAAAAGATAGACACATTTCCTACTTACGTGTGTGGGCCTGGACAAAGATAACAGAAGATTACAACACATCATATTCATCATGATGGTGGTAGACAGGGTGCTATAAAGGACATAGGAGGGCACTTAATTCAGACTTGAGGAGTCAGAGAAGGCTTCCGAGAGAGTCCTCCTCGAAAGATAAGAGCTAGTTCCTTGAGGAAAGAGACAAAAGGGGTGTGTGTGGGGGGGGAAGAGTACTCTAGGCAGAGAGAATCCTGTATCAAAGAGCTCCTGTCAAAAGAGAAAGTCTATTTCCTTTGAGGAACTGAAAGAATTTTTTCAGAGCTGGAGCACAAATCAAGTGAGGGTAGTACTAAGAGATGAGATTGCAGAAGTCGAGACAAGATCGTGAAGGAATCTGTAAGCTGTGTTAAGGAGATAGTTAGCATGGTGGTTAAGAATTTAGAGCTCCATGTGTTCCAGTCTCAACTCTACCCTTCCTAGCTCAGTGTTCTTGAGCTAGTCACTTAACCTTATTAATTCATAATTTCATCTTCTAAAAATGGGAAGAATAGAATTTGGTCTTTATCTTAAGAGCCTTGGGGAATCATTGAAGAGTTTTAAGCAGAGAAATGTGATATGATTTCTATTATAGGATGAGCTCTCCGGTTACAGGGTGGAAAATATATTGTAGTGGGGTGAAAGTGGAAGCTGGGAGCCTAGTTAGGGAGCTTTTGCACCATTGTGGCTAGAGATTATGTTAGGCCCAAATTTGAGTGCATGATAGCAGAGAAGGATGAGATAGTAGAGATATTTAGGATAAAGAATAGGCAGGGGACTTCCCTGATGGCACAGTGGTTGAGAGTCCACCTGCCGATGCAGGGGACACGGGTTCATGCCCCAGTCCGGGAAGATCCCACATGCTGCAGAGAGGCTAGGCCCGTGAGCCATGGCCACTGACCTGTGCGTCCGGAGCCTGTGCTTCGCAACGGGAGAGGCCACAACAGTGAGAGGCCTGCGTACCGCCAAAAAAAAAAAAAAAAAAAAAGAATAGGCAGAACTTGGTGACTGGGGGTTGGAAATGAAAGAGAAGGAAGTATCAAAGGTGTTTCGCAGGTTTGTGACTTGAGCAGCTGAGAGGTTAATGGTACCATTCATGGAACCCAGGAAGGGGAGCAGATTTGGAGTGGAAGGTTATGAGTTCCATTACAGACATGTTTGAGTTTGAGATACCTGGGTTCACCCAGAGAATGTCAGATAGGCCTTTAGAGAAGGGGTTATGATAGAAGTCCCGAGGATGAGCTGGAACTCTGTGCTTTGATGGGCTGAGGCAGAGAAATTCTGAACCTGGAAGTAACCACACCATCCTGTCGTTTTCCAGATACAGAGATTGATTGGAAAGCCTACATGGCTGAGGTGGAGGGTGTCATCAATGGCACCTATGACTATACTCAACTGCGGGGTGACACTGGACCTCTTGTGTGAGTGGGGATCGGCTGTTCAGTGAGGATGGGAGGGGCTGGCTGGATGCCAGGCCGGATAGCTTGACCCAGACTCACGTTCTTTCTCCTCTTCCAGGTACCCAGCTGGCTTTGTGTACATCTTCATGGGGCTATACTATGCCACTGGCCGGGGCACTGACATCCGCATGGCCCAGCACATCTTCGCTGTGCTCTACCTGGCCACTTTGCTGCTTGTCTTCTTGATTTACCACCAGACCTGCAAGGTGAGTCCTCACTACCAGGAACAGGGGGCCCCAAACTGGGAGGACTGGGGAGTGGGGATGGTTCAGGGTTGGTGAGCTGACCTTTTTCCCCACTGTGCCCACCTCTCAGGTACCTCCCTTCGTCTTTTTCTTCATGTGCTGTGCCTCTTACCGTGTCCACTCCATCTTTGTGCTGCGGCTCTTCAACGATCCAGTGGCCATGGTGCTGCTCTTCCTCAGTATCAACCTCCTGCTGGCCCAGCGCTGGAGCTGGGGCTGCTGCTGTTTCAGGTCAACACCCCTCCCTTCTGGCCCCCTCTTTCATTTTCTGTATTCCATCACTTTCTCCCCAATTTTCTGCAGCAGAGGAAGTAAGGGAGTTGCCAGTGTAGGTCAGTTAGGGCCATACTAGGTGAGTCCAGGATGTGTAGAAAGTCTTCACCCCCAGGCCCCCTACACACACACCCTCTTCCCATCCTCTGTTTCCTCCAGACAGCATCTGCTGTTGGAGTTGGTCATTGCACTTTCTAAATACTCAACATATATTTGCTCACTCAGTCTGGGTGTAGAGACAAGGTATGAGCACCCTACTCCCAGCCTCCTCCCAGGCTTCCTTATCCTCCCTCCAGCAGTTCTGAGTATGAGTGCTCACCCTCTGCCTGGAGCTTGCTGGCAGGGGAGGGGAGGAGTTGCTGTGGTGATGGTGGGCTGTACATCTTTGGTTGGGGTGCATGGCCCTGGAGCTGATCTCCACTCTCCTCTCCCCTATCCACTGCAGCCTGGCAGTCTCTGTGAAGATGAATGTGCTGCTCTTCGCCCCTGGGTTACTCTTCCTTCTCCTCAGGCAATTTGGCCTCCGTGGGGCCCTCCCCAAGCTGGGCATCTGTGCTGTCCTTCAGGTATTCCCTCCTTACCCTTTCCCCTTTCTAATGAAGTGGAGGCCACTCTGTCTGGCCTCCTTTCATCCTTGAGACTTCCTCAAAGACAAGAGACAGAGTTTTGGAGTTGATTCTGATCTGGGCAGCCACCACCTCTAGGCTTTGGTTTCTTTAGCTGTCAAACAAGGGTGTTGAACTACATGGTCTCTCAGTCTTTCTAACTCTGCGCATTTATGACTTGGTGAATCCAAACTTAAAGCACTGTTATTACCTGCTTCTTTGGCCCAAGGCTCTTGTCTGGGTGGGTGGGCCGGCTTTCTTGCTATTCCTGGTGGGAGTTAGGGATCCTCTGAGACCTATACCCTGTTCCCCCTCCTCTCAGTGATTAGCATGAGGCTGAGGGTGAGCCTGGGCAGCTCTGTTGACATCACACCCATCCTCAGGTGGTGCTGGGGCTACCCTTCCTGCTGGAGAACCCCGTCGGCTATGTATCCCGCTCCTTTGACCTTGGCCGCCAGTTTCTCTTCCACTGGACAGTGAACTGGCGCTTCCTCCCCGAGGCCCTCTTCCTGCATCGTGCCTTCCACCTGGCACTTTTGACTGCCCACCTCACCCTGCTCTTGCTCTTTGCCCTCTGCAGGTGGCACAGGTGAGAAAGGGGAGCAATTTCATGAGCAGACATGGGGGAAGGAGTGAAGGGCCTAGGCCTTAGGGGCTGCATGGGGAGATGTTGAGCTCCGCTTGGCCCACAGTGGGGGCTTGATAAATATCTCAATGGCTTCTCCCCAGGACAGGGGAAAGTATCCTGTCACTGCTGAAGGATCCCTCCAAAAGGAAGGTTCCACTCCAGCCCCTCACACCCAACCATATCCTTTAAATCATGGGAAGGTAAGTCTTGCCCTCTCCAGCTGAAGTTGGGGTCCTTGTCAACTAGCCCTGCATGGCTGGTGACCTGGGAGAGGGAAAAGGAGTTAGCAGTAATAGCTACAGGGCCCATTCATAGAGCTCTTACCAATACTGTGCTGAGCACTTTACATATTTAAGCATTTTTTATTCTTTGTTCTAAATATTATTGAGTTACCATTATGAGTGCTCACTCTCTGCCTGGTGCTGCCCTAAGAGGTTTACATACATTCTAACGTTTAAAGCTCACAAGAGACTCTGTTTTATCCTCACTTTACAGATTTTAAAGATGGGAAAATTAGGGCTTTAAGAAGTTAAGTAATTTGCCAAGGTCACGTAGCTAGTAAGTGATGCCTCGTTAGGCGTTAGGGCTCTAGATATTACTGCCTCCACATCAGACTGAGGAATAGGTCCAGAGAGGTTAAGAAACTTGCCCAAAGGTATGCATCTAGGAACAGCAGAGCCAAGGGGCTATCTGACCCCAAAACTTTTGTCCCTCTGCTTTGAAACCTCCCTACCCCTTCTGCTCCTGCCCTTGGCCTTGACCACTGTATACAGATTGTTTCTGCCCTCTTCACCTCCAACTTCATTGGCATCTGCTTCAGCCGCTCCCTTCACTACCAGTTCTACGTCTGGTATTTCCACACACTGCCCTACCTCCTGTGGGCCACGCCTGCACGCTGGCTCACACACCTGCTCAGGTACCAGCTGGGACAACCTGGGGGCGTGGGAAGGGGTAGGGAGCTCCTCATCCCAAGACTGTGACCACGGAGGGGCAGGGGGTGAGCTGAAGTGCTGCAGGCCTAGAACCTGGACGGACCTGGAGCTTATTTCTCACCTCCAGGTTGCTGGTGCTGGGGCTCATTGAGCTCTCCTGGAACACATACCCATCCACGTCCTGCAGCTCTGGTGCCCTGCACATGTGCCATGCTGTCATCCTGCTGCAGCTCTGGCTGGGCCCCCAGCCTTTCCCCAAGAGCATCCAGCACAGCAAGAAAGCCCACTGAGATCCATCGCTTCCCCTCCAGTCTATTCTCAGGACCCTGGATGGGGATGGACTGTGTGCCCTTCCCAATAAACTTTATGAAGTCCACTTCTGTGCAGCCTACATGGAGGTACCTGGACCAAGCTGTGAGGGACAGGCACGCAGCAGATAAAGAACTCATTCAGACAGTCCTAAGAGGCACTTTATTGCGTAGGATTTAGGGACTGTGGCTCTCTCCCCTTCTACTGCACTGCACAGAGCTCAGAGGGGAAGGGGCATGGGGCGGAAGGAGCAGGAGAGAGCACAGGCAGGCACTTTTTGTGGGGCAAGAGGATTTTGTGAAGGGAATGAGAAGCAGTAGGGGCGGACTGTCACCAGCCCACCCCTTCCCAGCACCAAGAGGCCGGCTCTGGGTGGCAGTGACTTGAGTTTGTTGGGGGGTGCCAGCCAGAGCAACCGGTGACCCTCACATGTTTGCTGGGCTGTAGCACAGCAGGTGCAGCTGCAGGTTCTGGTCCCAGTGGCGCAGCAGCAGGAAGAGACCCCGGGCTGCGGCCTTGAGGTTGGCCAGGTCGAGGCCGTCGGGCAGGTGCTGGGCCCGCAGCCAACAGTCAGCCTTAGCTGCCGCCAGTTCCCACTCGCCGAAGGCCGCGGCACAGCGGTGCTCCAACCACGCAAGCGCCACAGCAGTGGCCCAAGTCCGGCCCCGCAGGTCGGCACCACCAGGCCCTTCTGCCCCCTCCGAGGCCTCGGTGTCTGAGCCCCGGCCACTGTCCACCTGGCCTGGACCCTCGGAGCCCGAGCTGGGGGATGGGCTGCAAGAGGCCGTGGCACTGTCACCCTGGCCAGCACCATGGCCTAGAAGTGCCCAGGGAGAGGAGGCCGAGGTGGGGCTAAGGCTGGTGCGATGCGCAGCGAAGGGCGAGGCGCGGCACAGGCGCTCCCGCGAGATGCGCACTGCTGCGCAGAAGGGCGCGTCTAGGCGGAAGGAGCCAGGTGCCTCCTGCAAGCGCACCTGAGGAGAGAGGAGGTGGGGGGAGAATCGAGCTGAGACAGCGCCCTGGCCCTGGCAGCGCCACCCTCCACCTCCCGAGTCCTCACCAAGGGCAGGTAGTCATGGTTGCTGCCTTCACTGTTGCTGTCACTGGCTTGGCCCGTGTTGGGGCTGCAGAGTCTATGGCTGTCTGGGCCTCTGGCCTTCTGACGGCCCAGGCTGAGCCGAGAGGGAGGCTCGGGGGGCAGACGATGAGGACCTCCGATGGGGGCTGCGCGGTCCCCCAAAGCAGAACTGGAGTTGCCAATTTGGTCCGGCTCCCAGCCGCCTGCCAGAGAGCCTCCCTTAAGTCCTGAACTGGAGCCATTCAGTGGTGGTCCCTAAGCCTGGTTGGTCCCTACCATTTACCCAAATTTGAGTGTTACCTTTAGAGTGGACGGCTGTGGGCAGAGGAGCTGCATCTAGATGACCTTGAGAGGCAGGAGGGGTGCCTGGGGGTTCGGCTGGCTCTGCAGGGGCACAGAAGACAGGGGTGAGGTATGTCTCAGAGGGTGGCCAGTGAGATGGGAACCCGCACCTGGGAGGTCACCTGGAAGGGACCTTACCTACCTGAGCTGTGCACCTGCAGGGCTGAAGGTAGGACCTCTCTGGTGGCAGCATCCACAGCTACAGGGCAGGTGAAGCAGGAAGGGGCAGAGCTGACCTTGCTTGTCTGAAGGGCTCGGAGCCAGGGCCTCCGGGCATGACCTGCAAAACCAAGGGGCCGGGCTTCCCTGGTGGCGCAGTGGTTTAAAATCTGCCTGCCGATGCAGGGGACACGGGTTCGAGCCCTGGTCCGGGAAGATCCCACATGCCGCGGAGCAACTAGGCCCGTGAGCCACAACTACTGAGCCTGCGCGTCTGGAGCCTGTGCCCAGCAACAAGAGAGGCCACGATAGTGAGAGGCCTGCGCACCGCGATGAAGAGTGGCCCCCACTTGCCGCAACTAGGGAAAGCCCTCGCACAGAAACGAAGACCCAACACAGCCATAAATAAATAAAATTTAAAAAAACGAAAAACAAAAAAACAAACCAAGGGGCCACATGTTGACTGGGAGGGGGGTGTGCTCCCAGCACCCACTCTCTACAAAGGGCTTCACAGAAAAAATCTTAGTGCTCCCATAGCTTCTCCCTCTGTACACATTTTTGGGGTTTTTTGGCCGTGCCTCCAGGCTTGCGGGATCTTAGTAGTTCCCCGACCAAGGATTGGACCTGGGCCCCAGCAGTGAAAGCACCGAGTCCTAACCACTGGACCACCAGGGAATTCCCAGCCTTCTGTCCACTTTTGAACAGAGTGGAGTTCCTTCTTGGGGTCAGCTCAGACTCCTCAGCTTTGACTGACAAGAAGTGGTTAGGCTGAACACTCAACCACATTGTACCAGGACTAGGCCCCCGGTCACCTACAAATTCAACATCCTGGATACAGCCCAGAGGAGGCATTGACTGTGGTACCTTTTCCATCCGTTCATTTCAGCACTGCCCAACAGAACTTCCTGCAATGATGGAAATGTTCTACATCTGCATGATCCAGTATAGTAGCCACTAGTCCCATGCGCCTATTAAGCACTTGAAGTGTGGCTAGTGCAACTGAAGAACTGACATTTTAACTTTATTTAATTTTAATAATCTTCCTAAATGACAGATTTGTTTTTATGTTATGGGCACTGTGAATCATTACAAGATGAAATTCCCTCTCTGTTGGCTGCTAGGAAGCTTGCCAGTTTGGGGTCCCATGCTTGCAAGGGCACAAAACCTCATGGTGTGCATCTTTGATATAATCTCATTCTCTGCTTCCTTTTATTATCCCTTTTTTCCCCATTGCCCTGCTAATTTTTTTTTTCTTAACAATGTGGGTGAGCCACCTCAAATCACTTGTGAGCAAGGTGAGGTGCCTATGCCTCTGCCACTCTCTGTCCCATACAGGCTCCTTGAGCCCTGACTGGGGCCACCAGCAACTCACCCCGGTCAGCCCTGGTCTCGCCCCGTCCTCGGAGAGCCAGCTGCTCGTTGTCCCGGACCACAGAAGCCGCTGTCAGTCGATGGAGTGCTTGGTCCCAAGCATTTCCGCTTTCAGGGGGTGACGGAGGCAGTGAGCCAGCATCCCTAGGTCCCCACAGCATCTCCAGCCCAACGCCCACCTCCCAGCTCATAGGCTGCTCCCCGCACAGGGCCCGGATCACCACATGGCAGCGTGGAGGCTGGGGATGCAGTGGTATTGCTGGAGGGGCCAACTCCCCACTGGGGGGAACAGCCGTGAACAAGAAGGGTGGTTCCATCAACATGTCCCAGTCCATGGGGGCTGGGGAGAGCAGGTTTCCTGGGGAGAGACGATGGTAGGAGCAGGGGCAGTGGGGTGCCCTGGGCTCCACCTCCCCAAGGTTTACTTGGTGTCAGAACCCGACTCCCCATAACCCTTACCTGAGTCATCCAGGCCCTGTCCCAGCAGCTGCCCTGGCTCAGGGCCTGGCCCATCTGGTGCTACACCCAGAGAGGGGTGCCGGAGATGGCCAGGGACTGAGTTCACCCGGCCTGGGGGTGATGAGAGGCTTCGGCCAGTTAGAGCTGCTCTGCGTCGACGGCCCAGCACCTCAGCACTGAAGGCCCCAGTCTGCATGTGTGAAGGTGGTGGGGGGTCCAATGGTCAAGGAATGCAGAGCTCCTGGCCATCAGACATACATACACAGCTGGCCACATGCCCCTTTGTCTGGAACCCTGGATGGCTGCTCACCACCCTTAGGGGTGAGGCCAGACTCCTGGCGCCTGACCCCCTTCCCATCGTCATCTCACTCCATGCCTATGTCTCAGTTGAGGTTATTGCTTGTCTGTTTTTATTCATGTCTTCTCCCATTTTGCCTAGCTAACTTCTTATTCTTCCAGAGGTGCCTCTTGCTTTCCTGACTCCCTCAGACAGGGTTAGTCACCTTGACTCTGAACCCCCATAAAGCCACATCCCTGTGCTCATCAATGTATGTTGCATGGTATCATCACTATACATTATACCATCATTACCCATCTATTTCTTCAGGTAGACTTAATGGTAACCACTGCACAATTTATGGCATACAGCCAACGGTCAATAAATATTTGCTGGATACATGGTAGATGGATGTGGATTGAATCTCACCTTGACTGGAGCCAGTGGGGGTGGAGGCAGGGGGCAGGAGTGGGAGCCAGCAGATTCTCCCCAGGCCAGGCTGCGGCAGCCCTGCTGAGAAGGGGGATCCAGGGGAGCACTGCCTTCGGGGGACCCAGGGCCCTGGGAGACGGGGGACTCGCTGCTGCCTGTGGAGCCTGGGCCTGGCTCTGGGCTGGCAGAGCAGTGGGTAAGCACATACTGCTCCCGGATGTACGAGGACTGGAAGATGCGGCGCCATATGGCTGTGTCAGAAGAGGGGTTAGGTCCAGGGTCCGTGACTGGGTCTGTCAGAGCATCAGTACCTATTGGGAGGCAGGAGAATAGATCCCAGCCCTGGCCCCTCCCACTGCCCACTCCTCCTCCAACACACATACACTCAGGCACTCACTCCGATCTGAGTCCCTGGCAGCCCACGGGCTGGACAGCTCTGCTGACACAGTGCCTGTTCCCAGTGGCTCTGAGGTGCCAGTGGGCTCAGTGCCAGGGCTGGTGGCAGATGGTGCTTCCTCTGGGGATGGGAACACGGAGCTGCCCAAGCTCTGCCAGCCAGGCTCTTGGCCCTGGAGAGGGATAGACGTTGGGGGAAAAAAACCAACAACTGATTATAGTTATACACTACCTCTTTCCAAACAGGATTTAAGATGACTCACTGCAAGAGGCGATAAAGATAATAAACCAGAAGTGAAAGCCCAGTACTAAGGAAAGAGGAAGCATACATGCTGACCATAGGGTTACTAGAGATGCTGTGGCTGAGCTTCAGGTTTGGCCCTGAGCTTCCTGGCAGCCAGGGAAAAAGACAAACAGTCCATTATACAGCTCTGCTGATCAAAAAGTAGGAAGCATGCTTGGTTCTAGAGAGATAAAGCTTTTCATAATAAAAATAACAATCATTTATCCAACTCCTCCTATGTGTCAAGTATCCTATCAAGAGCACACATGTTATGACTTCTAATTACAACCTTATGAAAAAAATCAGTACAAGGAAATGGGCTCAGAGAGGTTAAGTGACTTGTCCAAAATCAAATAGTTAGTACATGGCAGAGTTGGGATTTGAGATTTCATTTAGACAATGCTCTGTCTGTCCCTGAATGTTACAGGAAATAATCCAGATGGTGCTTTTTGCAGGCACTGTGTGAAGTAATGAGCAAGTTTCAACAAAAAGCTTGAAACTAATGCTGGCACTGTTCCCTGTAACTGTGTGCTTTAGTGACCAAGGGTAGCACTTTACAGGACAGCTCAGTGGAAGACCTTATGAGGGAGGCAGGCTGCAGTCACCTTGAGGGACCCAGTATCGTCTCTAAGGAGGTCTAGTGGGTAGCAGTAGGAGCGTTTGGCAGAGAGAGGCACAGGGAATAGGAAATAGGTTTTGCAGAGATGCAGGGGCTTCAGCCATCCCAGGCCCACCTCCCACACCCCAGCCCAGGCTTACCCCTAGGGGGCGGGACCGGAAGCCGTCCACCCTGAAGAGTGAGCAGTAACCGAGCAGCTGGTCCCCAGGATAGAGCGCTGGGATCTCCCGGGGCGTCAGCAGTGCCTCCACCGCATCGGGCACAAACCAGTCCACAGAGATGTCGCTCAACGCGGGCTCCAGTGCTTTCCGCAGGGCCTGCACCAGCTGTGAGGAGTGACCAGAGGGAGGCCATGGGAGAGAAAGAGGTGCCACACAGCCAACAGAGTGGGAAGGCTGCCCTTCTGCTGATGCCATCTACCCAGCCCCTGGCTGAGGGGAGCAGGGTCCGGCTGGGGTTGGGGGAAGGAATGGGGGTAGGAACAAGCAAGGGGACTGAGTGTTCAGTGCTCAGGGCTCGGTGCTTCTCCTGGCCTGAACTGTGCCACGTGGATAAGGCAAGACTTTTCAAAGATATGGCTTAGTACCCGGACAAAACTGAGAGCAAGATTTGGGGAGCAGTCAGAGGCCATGTCCCCCACACTTCCAGTCTCCTGCAGCACCCCACAGCAGGGTGCCTGGAGACCCCACGACCTGACCAGGTTCTGTTTCAGACTCAGTGCAACTTGGGAGGAGGACTTAGACGAATAGGGAACAGGGCCCAGGCTCAAGCTCACCATGGGCTGCAGCCTTTCCCCAGGCCTCAGGAAGTAGGCCTGGCCCCTGCTGAGGGCAGACAGACCCTGCAGCAGCTGGCGGCAGGCAGGCCCCAGCCCAAAGGAGAAGCACCTGACAAGAGAAGGGGAGCAGCCGTGACCTTCCGGAGCCTCTTTGGGAGGCCAATCTCAGGATCCTGCCTCTGCCCACTCCATCCTACCTGGCTGCCCCCCTGTGCCACCTCATGAGCTCCAGGGTTTGGTGGGTCGCAGCAGCCATGGGCGAGGCAGCGGTGAGCAGGAACAGCTGCCGAGGGTGGGCCCTGTGCTGGGGCTGCCCAAGGGCCCAGTCCAGCGCAGACCTCACGTCCGGCGGGCCGCCTGCAGCTGGCAGCATCTCAATGCTCTCGCAGATCAGCTTCACAGCTTCCTGGAGGAAAAGGACATGCGCTGGGCCACACTGGCTGAGACGCCTCTGGCTAGGCCACCAAAGCTCCGGGCCACACTCACATCACTGCAAGGCCGGCTCTCTGGGAAGAGGGGCTGCACCAATGTGCCAAACGTGGCCAGGTTGATGAGTGTCTGGGGCGGGAGCGACTTCACAGCCAAAACGATGGCATCCTGGGGAGAGCCAGGGAGGGCAGGGTGAGGCAGGCCCCACTGGCACCGGTAGAGAACAAGGGATGCCGGATTGCTTGCTTTCTCCAGGCCATGTGTAAAATGAGGGGTAATCTGGGTGAGGCCCTGTGTGTGTGAGACTGTGAGTGAGACCCTGGCATGTGAGGGAGACTCTGTATGAGAGATGATTGTGTATGTGACCCTGGAGGTGTATGTGAATCCTTGGGTTTGAGATTCGGTGTGACTGAATGTAACTTTACATATGAAAGAGGCTCTTGGAATCTGGGAGAAATGCATGTATGTATGAGCATGAGAAGGAGAGAGGGGTGTGTGTGTGTGTGTGTGTGTGTGTGTGTGTGTGTGTGTGTGTGTGTATGTGTGTCTTCGGGAAGCTGCCCCCCAGCCCACCTCAGACCCACTGCTGCACCTAACCCCAGGCCTGCCCACACCGTGCTCCCACAGGCCTTGTGTGCCATGCTGCTGCCATCCAACAGGAAGAGGAGCTCCCGAGTAGCTGTGCCCAGGTGTCCAGGCTTGGAGCTCAGGTCCGGGCAGAAGCTGAGCACCAGCACGGGGTTCAGCAGGATGTCCTTGTGGAAGCGTCGCTGCAGGAACCACACCTGAGCACGGGAGCCCCAAGTCATCCTGGGCCAGGCTGAGTGCAGCTCCGACCTAGGCTGGCAGCAGGACCTAGCCCCGGAGACTTTTTCAATCCAGTCCACCCAGAGGGGGCACCCTTTTGTAGTCATCTGAATAAAAGCGAGGGCAGAGACAAGTGGCTGTCCTCTGCCTAGGTCAGTCCTACCCCCAATCCTCCGAGACGCGTTCCGGGGACGCTTGAGTGGGCCCTCCTGTGAAAATGCTCATCAGCCCTCTGGGAGGGCAGTGGCAGCTACTGAGAGCTCCTGCTGAGAGCAGAAGCCCCCTGCCCATCCCAACGTAAGCCTGCTCGCCTTCTCCTCCTGCACTAACACAGCCAGAAGTGGGACCAGGGGCCAGGCCAGGACCCCAGGCAGCCATACCTGCCGGTCCCCCTCACTGTCCCTTCGCTGCAGCCTCTGGAAATCCCGGCGGGCCCTCACCTGGGCCTCATATTCTGCTGAGCTCAGGCTGCCGGCCTCCAGCATCAGGTGTGGCTGGTGGGGCTCTGGGGAGAAGGGGACACAGCTCTGTCAGGGAAGTCCCTGTCTCTAGACCCCAACTGCTCAGGCCCACTGTCCTGGGAGAACTTTGCCAGTCCGGCCTCCCTGTACCACCAGGCCCACCCTCACAAATGAGGTGGTCCTGAAGCAGGTCAGAGCTGGCCTACTGTGTGTCCCAGTCTCTCACCACTGGGGTGCAGCAGGATCTCCAAGGCCCGGTCGCAGTGGTGGCCCTCTGCCAGTGTGACACAGATGGTGGCTGCAGAGCTGGCATGAGGGGGGGCATCTGCCCGCAGAGCATGAGAGGGGCTCTCCAGGCCTGAGGGATGTAGAGGCAGGGAGAGGTGATGATTGCCCCGCCCCAAGCCAGTACTAAGAGCACAACTATCACCTTCCTAGCCAAGAGTGCTGGGGGCCGGGATCATGGCTGATTGAGCTCAGCTCTCAGAGTCCAAGCTATGGAGTGGGCAAGAGGGGATTTACCTGCTTTCATGGACTGGGAGCAGAATTCCCAGGTGCATCCTGCCTGGCCAAACAGTTCTATATCAACCAACTGCTGATTTAATGTCCTGGTCCACCTCGTGCACAAGAAAACTCAAATTCATCACTTGGACCGGTCTCATTGTGAGCATCTCTCTTCTCATTGGCGAGTGGAGTGGGATATAAATAAATGACACCGACAAACCTAGGGGTGTGTTTGTTGTGTGGAAGTGGCCAGGGGGTGATCCCACTGTGAGACTAGAGGTTCCTAAGGCTTAGGTCCCTGTCTTCTTTTTGTCCTGTGTTCCTCCCATCCCTGAGCCTTCAGTTATTTCCCAGTCAGCTATGCTGGGAGGGGCACCCACCTGCGAGCAGGCATGGCCCAGTCACCAGCATCTCAAAGGAGAAGGTGTATGGGGCCGGGCAACGGGCAGGGCCTGAGAACACGTCCAGAGGGGCAGCTGGCTCCTCCCAGGCCGGCCCATCCCCCTCAGGGCTGCCCATTCCGAAGCAGCTGGTGGGGCTGGAAAGGAACACAAGGAGGGTCACTACCAGGGCCCCTAGCCCCTCTGGCTGACTGGCCTCAGCCCTTCCCCACCCTGCCCATCCCCCGGGGCACCCTGCCAAAGCCCCCTCACCCGCACTAGACCCAGAGAAGCCGAGGGAGGGACGAAGAGAATCACCATAGGCCCAACCTGTCGTCACAGAGCCCCGGAGGCCTGGGGGGCCCCAGCGGGCCTGGCGGGGCCAGAGGGGTGAGCACGGAGGGCAGGGCCACGCACAGCACCCCGTCAGGCCTGGAGGGCAGCTCCCGGCTGCTGCGCAGGGTCACTGTCATGGTGCCGGCTGCGGCGATGAGGCCTGTGGGCAGCACCAGTGTGGACCGGGCCTGGGCCAGATCCAAGACAAGATGACCTATGATGAGTGAGGAAAGGGGTCAGAGGGGGCTGGAAGCAGTCGAGATGGGAGAATCTGGGGGTGGGAGCAGGCACTGAATCAGGGGAGCTTGGGCAAGGAGGATTCTGTGAGGTTGGAGGGATGCTGGGCTAATGCACTGGTGATGCAGGATGGAGGCATGAGATGAACGATGGTTGAAGGAGAGGGAGGTTGATGGTAGAAGGAGCTGGCTGTCATTAGGAAAGGCAGCAGTGACATCACTGCTAATAGAGGGCTGAGGAGGAGAAGGGGGCATGTCCACACCACCCCTAAGGTCCTGGGGGACCCATACCCTCCACCTCTCTTTCTTTACCTGCTCCAGCCTGTTCAACCCTTGGGCCTCATCTTCCTAAAGAACCCTCGCTGACATCTCCCATAGCCTGGTACCCACCTGCTCACAAATTCCCTGCTCATGAACAGTCACGGACTCCCCACTGCCCACTAGGTGTGGCTCCAGAATTTTCTACCCAAGAGGAATTCAGGAACTGTAATCTATTTGGAAGCTAGCTAGAGGACATTTACATACCAAGCACATCATTTTACTTAGATCTCGGTTTGTTTGGGCACGGGTGGAGCCATGGGCATCACCACTGCTGCTAAAGGGAAAATGGCCAGGTGTATACAGTGATGGTCAAGGCCCTACATGGTCTGGCCCCAGCCTACCTTTACAGCCCTACTTCACCTCATTTCCCCACAATAATCATTTACCCATTCTTTTGAAAAATACTTGCTGAATAAATGAAGGGAAGAAAAAAATGGAAGGAAAAAAAGGAAGGTAAGAAGGAAGAAAGGGGCTTCCATCCCAGGCAGCTGAGGCTTGGGACAGTCTGATACAGTGAAGAGAGCACAGTGTCAGGTTTTGAGTCTCCACTCTGTGATTTCTAATTCTATCCTTTGGTAACTCTCTTGTTTAGAGGAGCCTTGGTTTCCTCATTTATAAAATGGGGGTCATAATTATATGTCAAGGACTGCGGTGAGGAATGAATGAGATGATATACATGAAGCATCCAACGTTTAAGAGACTGCTGCTGTTACTTTTGTCACCTATAAAAGGGGGAAGGAGAACAACACTTGCATTACATACCTCTCTGGATTCATGTGAGGTGATATCAGTGACTGGGCTTTGTCAACTGTGAATCACTATAAACATGAGGTATTTTATTACCATCACCCAGTATAACTTACTTCGAAACCTTTGCTTACATGATTGCCCCTGCCTGGGGTGCCTTTCCTCTTCTCTCCATATCACTACATCCAACCCTTCCTTTCAGTCAAATGCTGGCTCCACTTCCTTCTGGAATTTTCCTGAGGCCTCAGCCTAGAGCTCACTCTCGCCCCTAACTACCTGCTGGGCTTGTGCCAACTCTCAACACCACTGAATTCTGTTCCTCTTCTCACCCAGATGGTAAATCCCATGTGCAGGAATCAAGTGAATGTACAAATAAATAAAGGAATGAAGTGCAAGCCAGAAAACCTAGCAAAGGGGTGGGTTTCCATCCCCTCACCCAGCACTCACTGATCCTCTTTGTGCTACATTTTGTGCCGGATGCTGGGATTCTGGGACTCCGAGATGACCAAAACCCGGTCCCAGGCTCAGGAGCTAAAGCTCCAGAGGGAGAGAGAGACGTGTGGACTGCCTGCCTTGTCTATCTACCTGGCTGCAAACCTCGGGTCAGGCCTGGTTCACATTCCCCCAGCACCTGGCCCACGTCAGGCGCCCAGTCCTCGACTGTGGAATAAAGGGATGAATCAATGAATGAAAAAAACAGTGGCTGGAGGGGGGACAGAGAGGGGCGGGATGCAGAGCGGGTGCAGGAACTAAAGTGCGGCTGCTTTCAGGGAGGTGGGGCGGGAAGCGCCCTGGACTCACCCTGCGCACAGCGGCGGGGTGTTGAGGCCCCCAGTGCGGGGCCCACCGCGCGGCAGCAGGCGTCCTGCGAGCGGCGCCGGCTCTGCAGCTGGAAGGAGACGCGCCGTCCGGCGGCCTCCGCCTCGAAGCCCGAAACCACTTCGGCCTCGGCCAGCGGGTACACAAACACGCCTGGGGCGGGAGGGGGTCACAGGCGATGTCGGACCTTGCTAGGCTTGCGCTGGCCACCACCCTGTGCCCCCGCCCGGGCCTCACCGTCCACAGGCTGCGGCTGTGGGTTGTGGTAGGTGAGCCGGGCCCGCAGGCTGAGGCAGGGTCCATTGGCGCAGGCCCGAACCCAGGAGTCCGTGAGCGGCAGCGGCGTCCAGCTGGAGGGGCAGTACAGGCCGGGCATGGTGCCTCTGGTGGAGGGGGTGCTCGATGAGGGGCGCGCGGCGTGAGTTGAGGGCGTTCCGCCCCACCCTCCTGAAAGCAGGCGGGGAGGCTCTAACTCCGGCGCTGGGACGCGGACCTGCAGGGGGCGCGAGGCTGAGCCCGGCCCGGCGGACAGGTGGCGAGGGGAGGGAGGCAGCGGGGGTGGCGGGATGGGCATCTTCGGCGGTTACCTGGGAAGCCGGGGCGGAGCGCAGCTCCAGGCAGCACGGGGACCCGGGGAGCGGAGGGTTAATGTTTAACTGGAGCTACGGGCGCCCAGCAGTCCCGCCGCCGGCTCCTCTGGGGGGGGGGGGGGGGGGTAGTGTCGCAGCTGTTCCATCACACCCTCCCGGGCCTCACCGCCACCCCAGTACCTGCCGGCCCCCCGGGGTTCCCCGCGGCTGCCAGCTGTTGGAAGTGGCGCGGGTGGAGAGATGGAAGATGCTCTGGGTGGGGAGCAAGGGTTTAAAGGGCCAGCATCCTTCTGGGTGTCCCCAGCCCAGCAAGGGATAGCAGGGGCGGGGTGGGACGGGGAGCCGAAGGGCCGCAGTCCCTCTCTCTCTCTCTCTCGGGCTCCTCAACTGACAGGGGCGCTGAGACGGGCTGCAGGCCGGAGTGGAGGGGATTGGGTTGGGAAGAACGAGATGGGAAGCGAAAGGAGGGGGTCTTACGGAGGTAAGACCCGGAGAGGTGTTGGGTAGAGGGATTAGCTGGCATCCGTCCAGGGCACCTCTCCCCATCCTGGCAGAAGTGATCTGGGATTGGGAAGGGGGGCTGAAGTCGCCGCCGCCCGCACAGCCGAACTGTCTATGGATGCTGCGGGCTGGGTCTGGGGATCGTCCCCCTCCCCTCAGGCAGCCCCAGCCTCACCGTGGCGTCCTCTGCGGAGTTCTGGGCGCCACGACGGGACCAGGATAGGTGGTGCCGCCTCTGCGACCCGGTCCACATTCAGTCCGGACACCTGCCGGGCGCCCGCAGCGACCGCTCTGAGTCCGCCCAGGGGCGTCGGCCCGGTGGGTGCTGGTCCCGCCCCCGCTCGGAAGGCGGCCCCTCCAGCTGGCCTTGGCCCCGCCTGTCGCTGCGGCGGGGCTGCTGCTCCCCGCCCCCTTCGGGCGCGGTACCGCCTCCGCGCCAGCGCCGGCCGCTCCAGCCAGACCAGGCGCCGCAGTGCAGGAACCGCGTCCTCGCCCCGCGCAGCCCCCGATCAGTGTGGGGCGGAGGCCTTCGAGGCCCCACCCTTTCCGTCCTTCAGGAAGTGAGGGGCTCTGCAAGTGCAGCAGAGGGGCTCAATTTTCAGTCCCCCCACCCCGCACTGCAGCAACCCCAGCTATCCCGATATTACCCCACCCCTGCCCCCTCACCCCCACAATGGCTCAGCTTTTCATCACTGCAGTGACCCTCATCACTGCAGCGAACCCCAGGGCCCCATCACCGTAGGAACCCCGAGCCCCCAAGAAGCCCGACCCTTTCCTGTGCAAAGCGCTACTTCACTGCAGAAACCTCCCCCTCCCCCATCCCTGCAGGTGTCTTCAGCTAGTGTGATCACTTCCGTGACCACTCACTCCAAGCAGGGAATCCCCATCACTGAAGGAGTTCTCCCCTCTCCAACAGCCAACCTTCCCACCACTGCTGTGCCATCTCCCCACATTTTCTGGGGATGGGGAGGGTAGGCAGGATTGCCCTCTCAAGCTATAACTTCTGGGTACCTTCAGTTGCCCACCACCTTGAAGTCAGGCCTTTTGGCCTGCAGAGCCTTCTGGCGGCTGCAGACTGCCCCCATTGTAGCAGTGACCCCCTCACCCCATCACTGAAGCACCTGTAGCAGAAAACATCCCTGCCTGTTATCAGGTTCCTTTGTTACTGGCTGAAATTTCGTGCACTTGACAGTGTTATGCTGCAAAAGATTAGGGAAGTCTGTAAAATCTTCCCCAGGATCCCTGAGGGAGAGTCTGGGAGCCCTGGGAAAGTGACCGTGTTGGGGGTCACCCATGCAAGCTTTCTTGGAAAGGCCACACTCAGATTCTGCCAAGAGAGCTTGAGGAGAGCTGGGAGTGGGGGGCAGCCAGTAGGGAGTGGGCTTCAAGTCAGGCTCAGGGTTCTCAGCCCTCCCCATTTACTGTATCCTGATTCCAGTCACTAGCTCCATGCTGGTCCCAGGGGGCATCCCCCGCCTCCTTGAGCACCTGAACCCTCCACTCCAGCCCTTTCCCTTGCTTGAACCACTTAGCGTGGTGGAGATAGCTTGGCCTTTTCCCAGGGAACTTCATGGGTGGAAATGCACAGGGATGATACAGGAGGCATAGCTACCATCACAATGATCCAGCTCACGGGGAGCTCCAACTAAGTCCTAGCCTGTTCTTTTTTTTTTCCTAATTAAAAAAAAATTTTTTTAATTTTTTTGGCTGTGTTGGGTCTTCATTGCTGCATGTGGGCTTTCTCTAGTTGTGGCGACCAGGGTCTACTCCGTTATGGTGCACCGGCTTCTCATTGCGATGGCTCTTCTTGTTGTGGAGTTCAGGCTCTAGGCTCATGGGCTTCAGTAGTTGTGGCTCACGGGCTTAGTTGCTCTGCGGCATGTGGGATCTTCCTGGAGCAGGGATCAAACCCCGTGTTCCCTGCATTGGCAGGCAGATTCTTAACCACTGCGCCACCAGGGAAGTCCCCAGCCCTGTTCTTTTCACACTATCTGAGCCCTGGTTCCATTGACCCCCTCTCCTCCCTTCTCTGCTGAGCCCTCCCCCAGCCTCATTCAGAGTGAACATTCCTCTAACAAGCTTGGGGAGGAAGAGTAGATGGTGGGTGGGTGGATGGGCCCTCCAGGTGCTCCAGGTCTCTGGACAGGACCAGCCCTGGCCCACGAAAGTCCAGGCAGCGACCACCTCCCCATGGGTGTTTTGTGCTCTGCCCCTTCTGCAAATGAGCCAAGAGCTACCTGTACAAATACGAAGCTACAAGGAGCAGTCATTAAAGGGCCTCAAACACACGGAAATGGAAAAAGAGGTCCTTGTCTTGGGTCCTGAGGAGGGCTTGGATGTAAAACAGTGTCCCAGGAAGACGGTTTCTTGGTCAGAGACTAGACAACACATTGGTAGAAGCCAAGCTTTCCTGGGAAGCTGGACCAGCCCTGAGATCCTGCTGGGAAGGCTGTCTAAGATAGGTCAGCAGCTTGGCCGGAGGTGTAAAGCATTCTGCAGGATGGGGCAGGGCAGTGCAGGCTGCCTGGCTCTGGGGAGGAGGGGGGTTCTGTGGAGGGGCTCTGAGGCCCAGCTGGGAGGCACTTTGGTGGTGGGGCTGCAGCATGGCAGGCAGCTGAGGGCTGGAAGGGGCAGCACAGACCCAGAGGGTCCCAGAACCAGATTTCAGGAGGTAGAGGTGATCCTAGGCAGGGCTAAGGAATGGCCTGGAGGCTGAGTGCTCTGCTATGTGCCAGGCATAGGGGAGGGCATGAGGAATATAGAGCTACAGAGGCATAGCCTCTGTCCTGAAAGGCTCATACTCTGATGAAGAAGGCAAACACACAGTTACAGTAGGCTAGGATGACGGCTGCATTACAGGGGTATCATGGATATTATAAAAGCTTTTAACTGAGACCTTTTAGGAGGGGTACCTAACCTGGTGGTTGAAGGGTGGTGCCGTTTAAGTGGAGTCCTAAATGGGAGTTAAGCAGTAAAGAGGAAGATGTTTCAAGCAGAGGGATCAGCTCGTCAAAAAATGAAGAGCTAGAGGGACTAAGGAAAGGCTAAGTAGGCGTGCATTTGTTTTTTTCTCTTAGTTAATATTTGTCAAGCACTTACTATTGGCCAGGCACTGCACTAAGCATGCATCACCTCCTTTAATGATTAAAATAGCCCAAGAGACAAGCACTATTATTATCTTACAGGTGAGGAAATCAAAGCCCAGACAAGGTAAGTTGCTCATGATAAGCTAGTAAAGTGGTAGAGCCAGGATGCTGAACTCAGATGATCTACCCTCAGAACACTTGAACCTTTGTTTTTAAACTACTACCATAGACAATAAAATTTCCCTAATGTTTATTTCCTGGTTTATTTCTCTTTGATTTTCCCTAAATCTCTTTTTTTTTCTGAATCTTTTTAAAAATTGAGGGGCTTTCCCGGTGGTCCAGTGGTTAAGATTCCACGCTTCCACTGCAGGGGGCACAGGTTCGATCCCTGGTTGGGGAGCTTAGATCCTGCAAGCTGCACGGCATGGCCATAAAAAAAAAAAAATTATAAATAAATAAATAGAGATATAATTGACGTATACCAATATATTAGTTTTAGGTGTACAATATAATGATTTGATATATGTATATATTGTGAAATGATTACCACAGTAAGTTTAGCTAATATCCAATTAAATTTCCTAAATCTCTTAATATACCTCCTTTTGAAAATTCCCATCAGTCTTGGCTGACCTCAAAAGAAAGGGACAGGTGGAGAAACAGGTGTAGAATGGGAGACCTAGTGCCAAGCCAGCGGGCAAAGGTGGGAGCTGGTGGGGCCCAGGCAGGGAATGGGACAGGACAGGTGGTTGAGTCTAGAGCCCACATTTACCTCTTGAGCCAGTGAGAGCCCCTGGGAGTGACTCTCTTTCTATCACAGGCCCTGGCACACAGTAGGTGCCCAATAAATGTTGGCTGACTCAGTTACAGGGATGATGTGAGAAAACTCACTGGCTCTGTTAGTGGAATAGACCCTATTTTCTAATCTCTGTGTGGAGCAGGCCGCTGGGCCACTGAGGTCCCTGTCCAGGATACCTCTCACCTTGGCCACCACCAACCTAGCCTGTAGGTTGCTTCTCCTCTGATCTGGCCCAGGATGGAGGATTGAACTTGTCCCCCCCAGGTCAGGAGAACACTGTCCAGGTCAGGGCCAAAAATGTCAACAATCTTTATCAAGGGTGGTGGTATAGGAGTGGGGACAGGGTAAATCTAAAGGGAAAGGGCCTCAGAAAATGACATTCAGCTGTGTCACTTGTTGCAAAACACAACTCAGTTGTCTTCTGCTTGTGGGCTGCCTCCCTGCCTTCGGGACCAGTGGTTGTGTTTCCCCAAGCCTCAGAAGCATCTACACGCTCATATTTGAGCTCCAGGAGAATTAGGCCTAGAGAAAGAGTTTTACCTCCTGCCTGTCTCAAGCTCAGTATCCAAAATTCCCAGCCCCATGTGAAGCCCAGATTGGAAGATGGCTTAGTTCATTAGTATTCGGTCAATAAATATTTCTTGTTGTATGTGCTGGGTGGAAGCCACAGCAGGAAACAAGACAGTGGCAGATCCTTCCCCTCATGAAAGACATCAAACATACATTAACATACAATTAATTTGTAAACTTCTGAATCAGAAATAATTTCAAAATGTGTACAAAAATTGGAAGATTAGCATTTTTTAAAACTAATTTGTTGTTCTGAACCATAGATTGTTCACATCGTGCCTCTTTACCTGTAAATACTTCAATGTATGTTTCTTAAGAACAGGGACATGGGACTTCCCTGGTGGCACAGTGGATAAGACTCCATGCTCCCAGTGCAGGGGGCCTGGGTTTGATCCCTAGTCAGGGAACTAGATCCCACATGCATGCCGCAACTAAGAGTTCACATGCCACAACTAAGGAGCCCATGTGCTGCAACTCAGGAGCCCGCCTGCACCAACTAAGACCTGGTGCAACCAAATAAATAAATAAATAAATAATTTTTTAAAAAAACAAACAAAAAAGAACAAGGACACACTCTTACATAAACACAGAATAGTTGTCAAATTCTGGAAACTTAACATTGAAACAATTCCATTATCTAAACCACAGTCAGTATTCCAATTTCACTAACTGTTGCAAAAATGTTCTTCATAAATACTCCCCCTCCCCCATCCAATCCAGGATCACACATTGCATTTAGTTGATAGTTCATATCATGTGTCAACTTGAAGGGTGGGTTTGGATGAGATTAACATTTAAGTTAGTTAACTGTTAGTAAGCAGACCGCTCTCTATAATGTGGGTGGGCCTCATCCAATCAGTTGAAGGCCTGAACAGAGTAAAAAGACTGGTCTCTCCAGCAAGAGGGGATTCTCTAACAGACTGCCTTCAGCTTTTGCCTGAACTATCACAGATAATGTTGCCAGATTTGTTCATTGTAATGCTACTATTTTTCTTTTTGTAATTAAATAAGTAAGTACTTTTGTAGAGATTGTTTGATTCTATGTAACTATCCTAATCTTCATCAAAATCTTACCTACAAGTTTTAGCCTCCATTAATGTCCCAGTTAATATTTTATGTCAGTTTTATTGAGGTATAATTTACATTACCATTTTTATTGTGGTAAAATACGCATACATAAAATTTACCATTGCAACTAGTGAAAGAATTCAGCAAGGTAGCCAGATATAAGATCAATCTTCAAAAATCAATAGCCTATCTCTACACCAGCTGTAACCAAGTAGAAAATGCAATAAAAAAGATGCTTTCACAATGATGACGAAAACTATAAAGTATCTAAGAATCTACTTAATCAAGATCACATGAGACCTCTATGAGGAAAACTTTAAAGCTCAGAGGACACAGAAAACGATCAAAATAACTAGAAAGATACTCCATTGTCGTAGATGGAATGGCTAAAAAACTAACAATGTTAATTTTTCAGGGTTAATCTGTACATTCAGTGCAATCCCAATTAAAATCCATGAGGATTTTCTAAAGTGTAATAAACTTACTCCACTATATATAGAGAGACAGTTTCAAAATTAGCAAAGTCAAAATTCAAAGTTTCAAAATTAGCAAAATATATAAAAAGAAGGAAGAGTGGGGCTTACCTTATCAGATATCAAGACATGCTACAAGACTACAGTAATCAAAAGAGTATGGTAGGGCTTCCCTGGTGGCACAGTGGTTGAGAGTCCGCCTGCCGATGCAGGGGACACGGGTTCGTGCCCCGGTCCGGGAAGATCCCACATGCCACGGAGCGGCTAGGCCCATGAGCCATGGCCGCTGAGCCTGCGCGTCCGGAGCCTGTGCTCCGCAACGGGAGAGGCCACAACAGTGAGAGGCCCGCGTACAAAAAAAGAAAGAAAGAAAAAGAGTATGGTAGTGTTACAAGATCAAGTTGGGAACTCCCTGGTGGTCCAGTGGTTAGGACCTCTGCACGGGTTCCATCCCTCGTTGGGGAACTAAGATCCCGCAAGCCTTGCAGCATGGCCAAAACAAAACAACAAACAAAAAGAACAAGTAGGTCAATAGAGAACCTGACTCATGTATGATATGATATAAATGAGAACATAACATGCAACAAATGTGGCACCACCATCACTGAGAAAAGGGTAGCTTGTTTGGTAGATAGTGTTAGAAAAACTGGTTCATTATGTAGAGAAAGGTGAAAAAACATATTCTTATACAACAACACATACATAGTGAATTCTACAGGATTCAACCTAAATAAGAAAAACAAAACTATACAATGAATAGAGAAAACAATGTTGCAAAAAATCTGTTACCTAAGGGTGATGGGGAAGGACTTAAACATTTTAAAAGAACAAATCACTGTTGCAAAACACTGATGACTTTGATATTATAAAAATTAAGTATTTCTTCTCCACAATAGTCTTATTAATCACAAAGGGAAAAATAGCAATTTAAAGCATAGAAACCTGGCAGACACCACCTTAACCAAGTAATCAAAGTTAACATCACCAGTAATGGGACAAATTGACATCACATGCCTCCTGATAAGACGTACTGAGAAGGTACAGTCTCACTTCTGTGATATTCCGGCCCAAAATGCACAGCCTGAATCTCATCATGAGGAAACACCAGACTAACTCAAATTGAGGGACATTCTCAAAATGAATGTCCTGTACCCTTCCAAAATGATAAGGTCATGAAGATAAAGAAAGGTTGAAGAACTGCTCCAGATTAAAGAAGGCTAAAGAGACAGGACAGCTAAATGCAATGTGTGATCCTGAATCAAACATATTTTTTTCTTTTTATAGAAAGGAAATTGCTGATACAATTGGCAAAATTTGGATAAACTCTATAGATTAGATAATATTACTGTATCAAGGTTTATTTCCCAATTTTGATAATTATACTGTGGCTACATAAGTAAAGTCCTTGTTTTTAGAAAACAGCATATTGGGTACTTAGAAATAAACATTATGTCTGCAACTTACTCTCAAATGGATTAGGAAAAAATATACACACACACATACACATAACACAGAGAAGGATAAAGCAAATGTGGCAAAATGTTAACATTTAGGAATCTGGCTGAAGGAAAGAGCAGAATTCTTTGTAATATTTTGCAATATTTCTCCAAGTCTGAAGTTATTCTAAAATAAAATGTTACAAAAATTAAGGACTTCTGATTAATGAAAGATACTAAGGAGAGAGTTAATGGCTGCCATAGTGAGAGAAGGTGTTTCCCTACGTATATATTTATAGGTTTACGTGTTCATATGAGTATAAAGTTTGGAAAGATATCTATGAAACTGGTAACAATAGCTTCTTTAGGGAAGAGGGAACTAGAATTAGGAGGGAGAGGAGTATATTAACTATTTGAATATACCACTGCATTTTTCAACTTGTTACAATTCATATATTATTTTTATATTTTAAAAATATATTTTTTAAAAATTTGAAACAATCTCAAGCATACAGAAAATTTTAAGTACAGAACAAAGAACTTCCCACCATGAACCATTTACAAGTAAGTAGCCAATTTATGTCCCATCACTCTTGATATAGTGTGTAGTTTCTACAAACAAGGACATTCTCCTAAATAACTATGGCACAACTGTCAAAATCAGGGAATCAACATTGATACGTCTCTACCATCTAACCCTCAAACCCCGCTTCAGTTTTGCCTAGTGTCCTAATAATGTCCTTTATGATAATAATTTTAAAAATCCATCTCAGATCACGTGTTGCATTTTGTCATCTCTCTGGAGTCTCTTCTTCACTCTGGAACAGTTCCTCAGTCTTTTCTTGACTTTCATGACCTTGGTATTTTGAAAGAGTACAGGATATTTATTTTGCAGAATGTCCTTTAATTTGGGTTTATCTGATACTTTCCTATGATTAGATTCAGGTTACACATCTTTGGAGGGAAAATCACAGAAACTATGCTGTGTTCTTTTTTAAAAAAAATTTTAGGGACTTCCCTGGTGGTCCAATGGTAAAGAATCCGCCTTCCAATGCAGGGGACACGGGTTCGATCGCTGGTTGGGGAACTAAGATCCCACATGCTGCGGGACAACTAAGCCCACATGCCTCAAAGAGAGAGCCCACGTGCTGCAAACTACAGAGCCCACACGCCCTGGAGCCTGCACACGCCACAACTAGAGAGAAGCCCGCGCGCTGGCAACGAAAGATCCCACGTGCTTAACAAAGATCCTGTGTGCCGCAACTACGACCCCACGCAGCCAAAAAACAAAAAAGAAAAAAAGGAAAATAAATAAATATTAAAAAATTTTTAAACCATTTTAATTGAAGTATAGTTAATTTACAATGTTGTGTTAGTTTCAAGTGTACAGCAAAGTAATCCGAATATATATATACATATTCTTTTTCAGATTATTTTCCTTTATAGGTTATTACCTAATACTATATCCAAGATATTGAATATAGTTCTCTGTGCTGTACAGTAGGTCCCCCTTTGGTAACCATAAGTTTGTTTCCTATGTCTGTGAGTCTATTTCTGTTTTGTAAATAAGTTCATCTGTATCATTTTTTAAGATTCCACATGTAATTGATATCATATATTTGTCTTTGTTGGACTTCACTTGATATGATAATCTCTAGGTCCATCCATGTTGCTGCAAATGGCATTATTTCAGTGTTTTTTATGGCAGAGTGATATTCCATTGTATATATATACCACACTTTCTTTATCCATTCATCTCTTGATGGACATTTAGGTTGCTTCCATGTCTTGGCTATTGTAAATAGTGCTGCTATGAACATTGGGGTGCATGTATCTTTTTGAATTAGAGTTTCCTCCGGATTTATGCCCAGGAGTGGGATTGCAGGATCATATGGCAACTCTATTTTTAAGGAACCTCCAGACTGTTTTCTGTAGTGGTTGCACCAATTTATATTCCCACCAAGAGTGTAGGAGAGTTCCTTTTTCTCCACACCCTTTCCAGCATTTATTATTTGTAGACATTTTAATGATGGCCATTCTGACTGGTGTGAGGTGATAACCTCGTTGTAGTTTTGGTTTGCATTTCTCTAATAATTAGTGACATTGAGCATCTTTTCATGTGCCTGTTGGCCATTTGTATGTCTTCTTTGGACAAATGTCTATTTAGGTCTTCTGCCCATTTTTTTTTTTTTTTTTTGCCCATTTTTCAAATTAGGTTGTTTGGTTTTTTGCTTTTCTTTTTTTTTATAGTAAGCTGTATGAGCTGTTTGCATATTTTGGAAATTAATCCCTTGTTGGTAGCATTGTTTGCAAATATTTTCTCCCAGTCTGTAGGATCACATGTTGTTTTTGTTTTGTTTGTGGTTTCCTTTATTGTGAAAAAGCTTTTAAGTTTGTCTCACTTCTTAATTTTTGTTTTTATTTCCAGTACTCTAGGAGACAGAACCAAAAATATATTGCTGTGATTTATGTCAGAGTGTTCTGTGTTAGGAATTCCCTCTAGGAATTTTATAGTATTTGGTCTTACATTTAAATCTTTAATCCATTTTGAGTTTATTTTTGTATATGTTGTTAGGGAATGTTCTCATTTCATTCTTTTGCAGGTAGCTGTCCAGTTTTCCCAGCACCACTTATTGAAGAGACTGTCTTTTCCCTATTGTATATTCTTGCCTCCTTTGTTGTAGATTAATTGATCATTAGGTGGGTGGGTTTATATCTGGGTTTTCTATCCTGTTCCATTGATCTCGTGTCCGTTTTTTTTGTGCCAGTATCATACTATTTTGATTACTGTAGTTTTGTATTATAGTCTGAAATGTATCTTTCCATCTGTTTGTGTCCTCCTCAATTTCTTTCGTCAGCATCTTGTAGTTTTCAGAGTACAGGTTTTTTGCCTCCTTAGGTAAGTTTATTCCTAGGTATTTTATTCTTTTTGATGTGATCGTAAATGGGATTGTTTCCTTAATTTCTCTTTCTGATATTTTGTTGTTAGTGTATAGAAATGCAACAGATTTCTGACGCTGTGTTCTTCTGATTGCATCCTATTGGGTGGCACAAGATTTTGATTTTATATTACTGATGATGTTTCCTGTGATTACTTGATTAAAAGTGGTGTCTCTTAGGCTTCTCTACTGTAAAATCACTCCTTTTCCCTTTATAATGAATAAATGTTTTGAGTGGAAACATTTTGAAAATATGTATCTCATTCCTCATCCAACTTTTAATTTATTCATGTATACCAGTATGGATTCATGGTTTTCTATTTTATTCAGGGGTTACAGTCTTTACCTATCATTATTTATATTGAGCTCAAACTCTCCCTAATTCATCCAGTGGGAGCACTTCAAGCTGACTTTTGTGTCTTTTTCCCATGTCCCAATCATTCTTTCAGTACTTCTTTGCTTTCAAGTACAAGATTTCCAGGCTCATCTTGCATCTTTTCTCCTGCAGTCCTAGAATCAGCTATTTCACTAGGGAGCCCTTGTACCTTATAGTGAAGAATGATATTTAGATGCTAGGATTTGGGCCCTGGGTGTGCTTATTGCCATTGGGGTAGAAGTGTCACTTCCCTAAGGCCCTATCAGTAGCCAGAGGGACTTCCCTGGCTGTCCAGTGGTTAAGACTCCATGCTCCCAATGCAGGGGACATGGGCTCAATCCCTGGTCAGGGAACTAAGATCCAGCATGCTGCGTGGCATGGCCAAAAAATAAAGAAAGAAAGAAAATAAAAAATAAAGACAAACTATTCTTAGTTTTAAAAAAATAGGGACTTCTCTGGTGGTCCAGTGGTAAAGAATCCGCCTTGTAATGCAGGGGACACAGATTCGATCCCTGGTCAGGGAACTAAGATCCGACATGCCACAGGACAACCAAGCCCACGCACCACAGCTACTGAGCTCGCACGTCTCAACTAGAGCCCACGTGCTGCAAACCACAGAGTCCACGCGCTCTGGAACCCACGTGCCACAACTATAGAGCCCATGCGCCCTGAAGCCAGCGTGCCACAGCTAGACAGAAGCCTGCGCATTGCAATGAAAGATCCTGCGTGCCTCAATGGAGATCCCACGTGCCGTAACTAAGACCCCATGCAGCCAAAAATAAATAAAAATATATAAATAAATAATCATAAAAAAAATAGCCAGAGCTGGGACAGAGCTACACACACACTTAATTCTGTACTTATTTCTGTTGTCCATCTCTTTGTTTTGAAAACCATGAGTTCACACTAATATCTCCAGTTTTAATCCAGCATCGCAATGTTCATTTGTTTTCTCCCTTCCTATATTTTTTTAAAGGATTTATTTATTTATTTAGGCTGCTTCGGCTCTTAGTTGCTGCACGCAGAATCTTACTGAGGCATGTGGGATCTTTCATCGCACGGGCTCTTGGTTGTGGCACGCGGGCTTCTCACTAGTTGTGGTGTATGGGTTTTCTCTTCTCTAGTTGTGGCGTGCGAGCTCCAGAGTGCGTACGCTCTGTACTTTGCAGCACAGGGGCTCTACGAGGTGCTCGAGCTCAGTAGTTGTGGCACGTGGGCTTAGTTGCCCTGTGGCATGTGGGATCTTATTTCCCTGACTAGGGATCGAACCTGCGTCCCCTGCATTGTAAGGTGGATTCTTTACCACTGGACCACCAGGGAAGTCCCTCCCTTCCTATATTTGTAATTTCCTTCTCCAGCTGTGAGAAAGAAACCTGGCTCCCATTTACCCGAATATATTTATTCACATGATCAGTCCCCCATTGCCACTGCCCTTTTACACATTCAGATACCCTTCTCACTCTACTTTGTCTCCAACACACTGTGTTGGGTTGCTGCCCCCTTCCACGTCAGTGAGTGCCCTCTTCACCCCAACCTTGCCCAGCACCCTGTCCTGGTCATCCCTTCCTCAGGGATGCCCCCCTCCCCCTGCTTGGGCTCTGAGTCTCCACACCAGGCTGCACTCCCATCCCCATTGTTGCAGGTACACCATCGTCACTCTGTTGGGTCTCTGGTACCTGCAGCAGGCCATTCCCATGCATGGATGTCCTCACTTCACTTGGGCTCTGACACCTTACGCTGGGCAACCTTCCTACACAGATGCCCTCCTCACCCTGATCAGGTCCTGACATCCTGCTCTGGGTCTCTGAGGGGGATCCCACCTTATTGTGGACAAGTACCTTGCTCTACCCCATCTAATGGCTTCAGGACTGAATTGTCAGGGAGGGAAGGGAAGGAAAGAAGAAGACTTTTTTAAGTTTTAGAAGTTTAAGAGCCCTCTTAGGGCGATGAAACTACTCTGTATGATACTATAATGATGAATACATGTCATTATACATTGTACAGAATGTACAACACCTAATGTAAACTGTGGACTTTGGGTGATAATGATGTGTCAGTATAGGTTCATCAGTTGTAAGCTCCCACTCTAGCGGGGGATACTGACAATAGGGGAGGCTATGCAAGTGGGGGGCAGGGGAATGTGGGAAATCTGGGTACCTTCCCCTCAGTTTTGCTGTGAACCTAAAACTGATCTAAAAAATACAGTCTCTTTTAAAATGAGATAAGATTTTTACTTCTTGCAAGAAAATTGCATCTCTATGTTGTGTTGATTTATGTAGTATAATATTGATTACTGAAAAATGACTGTATGAGTAACTTGACATTTTACACTACTAATTCTATAAGAAAACCTTTTATAAACTGCAAACAAAGTGAAGGGAAACCAAAAGCTGAACCTTATCCTGTCATAAATGTTAAAATGATCACAAAAAGCCATCAAACATTATATTCCATATAATTCCATTATGTTAGTATGTAACACTTATAAGTCTTATCCTGGGGTAGGGATGGGGGGTGGGGAGTTCAGAGTGAGGAAGCAGGATTCACAGTGCAGGCAGAATATGGGGGTGTAGAGCAAATAAGGTAAGCCAACATGACATGAAGGATAATTGCTGAAGCTGGGTAATGCATTCATAGGGGTTCATTATTGTGTTTCTCTACTCTTGTACGTTTGCAAATTTCCATAATAAATAGTTTAAAATACATATGCAATATAAAGAGAATATATATCATCATTTTAAAAATTTGAGATCGAAGCTTTACAGTAGCAGAAGAAATGTACAATTAAAATCTTCACCAGCAACCTGGTGACAGGGATGTCCAAACAAGTGCTCCACCATATTCTTTCTCCCAAAGGAGCTGCACCAGCTGTTCCAACCAAAAGACCAACACATGTCATCAAATTGTACAAATATTCCTGTGGACTTACTGGGATACAGGCCCATAGGCCAATGGAGTGTAGTTATGGAGAAAAGAATATTCCTTTTCACAAAACTTTGAGTTTCACTATTGTTTACCTGGCTCATTGCTGGCGCCTTGAAGGATTCCAAGATAAATCCCCTTTCCTGCAACTTGGATACGACAGATGCAAGGTGGAATGAGGCCAGCATTCCAAGGGGTTGGAAGCAAAGTGCTGTGGGAACCCAGAAGGAGAAAGGGGAGGTGATTTCAGAAGGAAAGGGTTTTAAGAAAGAAAGAAAGAGAGAGAGAGAGAGAGAGAGAGAGAGAGAGAGAGAAAGGAGGGAGGGAGGGAGGGAGAGAAGGAGAGAGGGAGGGAGGAAGGGAGGAAGGAAGGAAGGAACAAAGGAAGGAAGGGAGGGAGAAAGAGAAAGAGAGAGAGAGAAAGAGAAAGAAAGGAGGGAGCAAGGGAGGGAGGGAAGAAGGAAGGAAGGAAGTTAACGTTGAGACAAACTATGCTGCTTCCCTTCTTCCTTTATCAGGAATTGCCCTAATTTCTGTTTACTTTCCTGACACTGTCTACCTTGATTTGTCACTGAAGGGTGTCCAAGCTAAATGAAACAGTGTTTTTTTCTTCGGGCTGGAATGAAATAACTTGGGTTGGCAAGTGTGATTATTTAAGGCTGATCAGAAACTGTGATTAGTACCATATTACATAAATAAATAAATTTATTTATTTAGGCTGTGTTGGGTGTTTGTTGCTGCTCGCGGGCTTTCTCTAGTTGCGGCAAGCAGGAGCTACTCTTCATTGCGGTGCGCAGGCTTCTCATTGCGGTGGCTTCTCTTGTGGAGCACGGGCTCTAGGCACGCAGGCTTCAGTAGTTGTGGCACTCGGGCTCACTAGTTGTGGCACACGGGCTCTAGAGCGCAGGCTCAGTAGTTGTGGCACATGGGCTTAGTTGCTCCGCGGCATGTGGGATCTTCCCGGACCAGGGCTCGAACCCGTGTCCCCTGCATTGGTGGGCGATTCTTAACTATTGCTCCACCAGGGAAGCCCCCGTATTATGTCTTTGATTATATTTTAATGGGAAAATAATTATTTAATAAATTAGGTTTGTTTCGTAGATAAAATCTTTCAAAACACAATGGTATGCTCCAGGTGGGCTGGTAGGCTGCTCAGACACGGACCCCCTGGGCCCCAGTACCCACTGAGGTCACCCCAGCACAGAGGTGCTCCTCATCAGCTTAGATCCCAAACGTCAGCTTGGTCGGGTGTCTTGCTGTGCTAGGCTGGGCAAGCTGAAGCTTTGGGCCCATCCTGACCTCAGGGCAAACCCCAGCACAGAGACTCATGAGTTGGGTAGACCTAGGCAAGATTAGTTTAGTTTAGTTTTTTAAAACATTTCTGAGTTTCCATTTACTCATAAAGTGCCGATTTAAAAAAATATATATTGGAGTATAGTTGATTTACAATGTTGTGTAATTTCAGGTGTACAGCAAAGTGAATCAGTTATACATATACATATACCCACTCTTTTTTAGATTCTTTTCCCACATAGGCCATTACAGAGTATTGAGTAGAGTTCTCTGTGCTATACAGTAGGTCCTTATTAGTTATTTGTTTTATATATAGTAGTGTGTATAGGTCAATCTCAATCTTCCAGTATATCCCTACCTGCCCCACACACAAGGGATATTAGATGAATGTGTGGTCATCATGGTTGGTACAGTCCATCTGCTTTTTTTTTTTTTTTGAATTTTATTTATTTTTTTATACAGCAGGTTCTTATTAGTTATCCATTCTATACATATTAGTGTATATATGTCAATCCCAATCTCCCAATTCATCCTACCACCACCACTCCCGCCGCTTTCCCCCCTTGGTGTCCATACATTTGTTCTCTACATCTGTGTCTCTATTTCTGCCCTGCAAACCGGTTCATCTGTACCGTTTTTCTGGGTTCCACATATATACGTTAACATACGATATTCGTTTTTCTCTTTCTGACTTACTTCACTCTGTATGACAGTCTCTAGATCCACACACACCTCTACAAATGATCCAATTTCATTCCTTTTTATGGCTGAGTAATATTCCATTGTATATAATCCATACCACATTATTTTGTTGTGAGGATGAAACAAGTTAACTCATATAAAATGATTAGAATAATGCTCGGAACATAGTGCCCAGTAAATTATTATCATTGCTGGATCAAGCCAAGTGTTTTTGTCTCCCACTATTGAAACTTAGAAGAGACTGATGTATAAACCAGATGTCAGTTTATTATCATTAGAAACACAGCCAACAGGGGGCCTAAAAATCCACTTTTACTGGTTAGTACATCCACTCTAGATGAGAAAGGACACACAAACCAAGTCACAAGCCAAAGAAATCAGATGAGGGTGGAATGGAGTGGGGGAGTTAGTGGATGGAGCTTAGGGGCCTGTGGTGTCAAGCTCTGATGGACGAAGGCATCCAGTGCCTCTGAAGGGCAAGACCTGCTAAAGGGACAAGCCACAAAATAGAGTCTGCTTCCTCTCAAGCAGGTCTGGGGACCCACTGACCAATTCTTGGTCCGTCCATTGCAGGATTCTGGCATTCTTGATTTGAATCACATTTCATGTGCTCTTCACATCACTTGTGTTCTTCTTTGGCTAAATAATATACACTCATCAACCTGATGGTTGTTAAATGTCCCCTCCCGACCCTGAAACACACATACACCAGCAAACTACAATTTACAAACTCTTGAATGACTTCTACATTTCAACCATTGTTTGTTGATTCTTACTAGTTTTACTCTAAGATAACTCTGCTCCCAACTTCTGGGTGTGTCATACCTGGGTGTGTTCTGACTGTAGAGTTCATGCAGGAGGTACAGTAAGAAACCTTTGGTGGTGAGAAGGTTCAGAATGACTATGCTTAAAGGTCTCTAGCAGTAAAGAGAAACCTAGATTTCTACAATGATGGAGAGTCACCAACCTAGAACAAAGTATTGAGTGATGGAACAAACTGAGTATAGAACATTCAGAAAGAACTAGAGGGGCATGTGTGTGTGTGTGTGTTTGTGTGTGTGTGTAGAAAAATCAAAAGAAAAGGTCTCTGCAGTGGGAGAAGAATCCAAGAAAGGGTCCCTTCTAGGCCCAAGGACACAAAATAGGAGGTGTGAGTACATGTCTTGTTGCTTGAGGCACCATGACTAAACACAGTGGATTTCAGCCACAGGGCATTGTAAGCAATATCTCACTAAAAATCAAAGCAGTAAAGGTCGCAACAAATACTAATCACCATCATAATGGCTACCAGTTATGGAACTACGAGGAACCACACGAGAGTTTTGCTTATATTACCTGATTTAATATTCACCATCACCCTACAGTGTAAGGACCATTATTCTTCTCAATTTATAGATAAGGAAACTGAGGCACTGAGAAGCTAATTTGCCGAGGTCACACAGTTATAACAGAATCCAGAATCAAATGCAATTCTGATTCCAGAGATGGCTCCCTAATTTACAAGTTTAAAACAAATTAAAATAGGTTCATAGTCCCCCTCATTCTGGGTTCAAAATATTTCCCTACAAGGATAGAAGGGCACATGACCCTGGGCATACTCACTGGCATGTGTGATATGAGAATGTCACCCATTGTATGAATAGCTGTGGAACAAAGTTCAGAATAGCCGATCCAGAAAGACGTGAGAAGGCTGGGGACGCAGATACTTTGGTTATTGCCCCATCTCTGCATGCACAGAGGTATCTGAACCTAAGCAAGACACTTAACATCTTTTTTAAAAATTCCATTCTTTTTTTAATTTATTTTTTATACAGCAGGTTATTTTTTTCCCATAAATCTATTTATTTATTTTTGGCTGTGTTGGGTTTTCGTTGCTGTGCGTGGGCTTTCTCTAGTTGCAGAGAGCGGGGGCCACTGTTTGTTGCAGTGCGCGGGCTTCTCATTGTTGCAGCTTGCTTCTCGTTGCAGAGCATGGGCTCTAGGTGCGCATGCTTCTGTACTTGTGGTACACGGGCTCAGTAGTTGTGGCTTGTGGGCTCTAGAGCTCAGGCTCAGTAGTTGTGGCGCACAAGCTTAGTTGCTCTGCGGCATGTGGGATCTTCCCGGGCCAGGGCTCAAACCCACATCCCCTGCATTGACAGGCGGATTCTTAACCACTGTACCACCAGGGAAGCCCTATACAGCAGGTTCTTATTAGTTATCTATTTTACATTCCCACCAACAGTGCAAGAGGGTTCCCTTTTCTCCACACCCTCTCCAGCATTTGTTGTTCGTAGATTTTCTGACGATGCCCATTCTAACCAGTGTGAGGTGATACCTCGTTGTAGTTTTGATTTGCATTTCTCTAATAATTAGTGATATTGAGGTTTTCATGTGTCTCTTGGCCATCTGTATGTCTTCTTTGGAGAAATGTCTATTTAGGTCTTCTGCCCATGTTTTGATTGGGTTGTTTGTTTTTTTAATATTGAGCTGCCTGAGCTGTTTATATAATTTGGAGGTTAATCCCTTGTCTGTTGATTCATTTGCAAATATTTTCTCCCATTCTGTGGGTTGTCTTTTCGTCTTGTTTATAGTTTCCTTTGCCGTGCAAAAGCTTTTAAGTTTCATTAGGTTCCATTTGTTTTTATTTCCATTACTCTAGGAGGTGGGTCAAAAAAGATCTTGCTGCGATTTATGTCGGAGTGTTCTTCCTATGTTTTCCTCTAAAAGTTTTACAGAAGACACTTAACATCTTTCTGCTTCAAGCTTCTGTTCTACAAAATGAGGATAACTCAGCAGGAGCCACGTAACACGAGATTATTGAGGAGACAAGACTGAAAGAGAACATTTGTGGAAGCATTTCTCATTGTTAAAAATGCTATAGCATGGGTTGATAAATATTTATTCTAATTTAGGATTTCAAAGGTCTCTCTATATACAGTACAGCAGAAATCCCTTCCAAACCATGCGTTTATTTAACATAAAGGGAAACCTAGAATTACCAACAGGGCATGGCCTATACATGTTATTAGAATGGGCTTTAATTGCAGTGATCTCTAACTCAGCGGGTGCCAGGCAGAGCCTCACGCTGCATTCCTGCTTTCCTATGCTTGGGTTAGCAGATGAGGACTATGGGGTGGCCCTCCTGGGGCCATCATCTTGATGATGGCCTGGAGTGCTTGTGTGTGTATGTGCGAGTCTGCGTGTCTCCACAGGAGACTCCAGGCTGCTCTCCTATCATTCCTCCCATGAAATGACACCCTTTGGATCCACAGCACTTTACAGTGTACAAAAAATTTTATTCAGTTTACACAGGACCTTGTCTTATTTAATCCTTCCTCCTACCCAAGAAGCGGGCAACACAAACTGCGTTATGCCCATTTTATGGATGGTAATTTATTCAGGAGAGGTTGATTTGCCTACGATGCCATCAGTGGTAGAGCTGGCTAATCCCAGTGCATGACTTTTCCACTATACCACAGGTATCGAATCATTTAATGAACTATTCACGGAGCACCTAGCGTGTGTCAGCCACTGTGCCAGGACCTACTCATCAGCTTGTTCTCCCAAGAGAAGCTTCTTCAAGTCCCCCACCTCCCATCCCCCACCCCGTGCAATTAATGATGAGTTCTAAGTGACTGAATTAACAAACTCTCACTATTTAGCACATGGTGCTAGGAACTGAGTGATAGGGCAGTGTGGCTACTCAGAGCTGTGCTCTAGAGCCAGACTGTCCTGAACCCCTCCCACTATGTCAACTCCATTTCCTCATCTATAAAATGGGGATAACAACTGTGCCAGTTCATAGGGTTGTGAGGGTTGACTTAGTGCAGGTAAAGCACTTACTACGGTGCCTACTACGTAACAAGAGCGCAATATCTATTAACTGTCATTATTTCCTTAACATTGTCATAAAAGAAAACAAGGAGACGTTTGAAAAAAAAAAAAAAAAAAAAAACCTGGCCCCTTTAATCTGTCTCTTATGTCCCAAAGCTTTGCACCTCCACCTCCGCTGCTCTGACCCCATATCCGTAGGGCTGGGTTTCGGTCATGGCCTGCTTGTCTCCTGGCCTCCGTGCTTTCCTTCTCCAATGTCATTCCCTACTTTTTCTCAAATAATTTCCCCCAAATATTCACTTCTCAAGCATTCTGATTGAGCACGTCTTTACGTGCTAGGCACAGTAGTGGTTGCTATAGTGGCTGCTGTGATGAGCTTTCGGGAATGAAGGACTTGCCACACTACCTGCTGAGCACTGACTGATGGCAGCAAGTCCTCAGCTGTCACCACTTAGGGGTAACTGCCTCAGCTGAAGGAAACTTCCTCTCCCAATGTCCTCACAGCTCCTTCTGGTGGCAGCCAGCATCCGGAGACTGTTCAACTCAGTGGAATAAGGCCGGACCCACTGCCTCAACTCAGAAGATCCCTGCCAGCTCCAGAATGTGGGGTTGATTGAGGCCTTCATTGGGCCTGCGTCAATACCCAACTTCTCCCTCTGCTCAATCTGGAGCACCTCCTCCCAGTAAACATACCAATCTCCTCTTCAAGCTGCTTCCCAGGAAACCCAACCTGTGACAGGGACAGAAGATGAAACGATGAGCAAGCCATGGTCTGGCCTTCAAGGATATCAAGGCAAAGTGGGAACTACAACCCTAATAATGGCAAGCAGCTTATAGTGGGGGACACACAAAGTGCACTGAAGCCCACCTGGAGGGGGGCAGGGTTGAGGGGAGTCCATCACTCCAGGTGGACCCTGTGGGATCTCCCAGACTCCGACATCCAGGCTGCACACCCAGGCTGGTGCCGAGCAGTGGTGCGCTGATGTTGACATTGTTTGGTTTGCATCTGTGGGTGAGCCAGGCCCAGGCCTGGGGAGTGGCTCTTAGTAGAATGTTATGTTCTAAATGACGAACTAGACTGGGGCATGACCAGTGAGGGTAAATAGCCCTTTCTCTACTCGGCTAAAATTTGCCTGGAAACCAGTGAGAACTTACCTAAATGTTGTCTACATCCGACGAATCTCAAGATGGCAATTCCACATTGAAATAAACAGTTCTCTGACTGGCACCTTCAAGTGCCTTGTAGACTTATGGAGGAACCCATGACCCTTCTGCACCCCTGCACTCTGCCTCCCACAGGGGACCAGCCAGGTTGCCTGAGAGGGTGCTGGTGAGTGTGGTAAGGCCCGCAGAAGCAGGGACAGCAGGATTTCAATGAAGACCCTGCAGACAGGTCTTTTAACCGGGCCAGCTCCTGACTGGCTTTAAGCCTCCAGTAGAAGAAACAGCTTCCCAATGGCTGGGGTTGGACAGGCTCTCCATAGTGTGGAAAGGGTAGCTTCACCCACTGTGTGCCAGATTCCTCCCTTCTCTCTGCCCTGTGTTTTCTGGAGTGGACATGGCTGACACTGCCTTCATTTTCTACCCATCAGGACAACCAACTTCTCCCAACTCCCCACCTCTAATCCCCCAAACTTCACCTTACACACTTACTGCAGGGTCTTTCTCAACTGCTGCAATTCATTCATCCCAACTTTCTAAGGCCTGCAGTAGGCCTGTGTTGTCATATATACAGGCTCTTACATAATGCAATCATAAAATTGGGAGCCAGCTTAGAGGCCATAAGAGCCCTTCTCTAGAGAGCGGTGGGGCTGAGCAGTCCCAGAGGCCAGGAACTATCAGAAGGCAGCCTGAACTATTAAGAAAGTTTTTCCTTCTTTTGAGCCCAAACTTGCCTACCTCTGGAGTCATTCAGAAAAAATTCACTACTTTTTCATATGATGGTCCTCCAAATCATAGACTGGTCACAGAGGAATCCATTTGAGTGCTTCTGTAGGTGCCAAGGAGAAGGTGTTCAAAAAGGCCAACTTGCTGTGGCTACCCCGCTAACATAGGTGACCCCTTCTACTACCAGTAATAGAGTTGGGATTTGATCATAGATTCAACTCCAGTGCTCTTCATACACAAAGCCACCTCCAAAGAAGCAGATTCTGCCACAGAACCTTCAGCAGCACTTCCAGGGACTCTAAAAGAATTGGGAGAACTCAGACAGGGACCACAAGCTGGTAAGGGGTGAAAGGGCTGAGAGTCTGGCAAACAGGCAGGCACAAACCCTACACCAGCTAGCCCCAACTGGCCCATCTGCAAATCTGAGGTTGGAAGAGAGTGATGGGGCCTGTGAGAAGGCTCTCAGATCAGAGAAGAAGGGTGAGCCTGGGCCAGAGACCACTGGAGAAAGCAGTTGGCAAACCATGTTTGAGGCCAGGTTACAGAATCAGTTTACTCTCTCAAGCAGTGGGGCTGAGACAGCAGAACCCAGACCCCTTCAGCTGAGGCTGAGCCCAGGCCAGAGGGAACAGCACCGCAGTGATGTAATATGCCGCCCTTCATCACTAGCTTGGTCCACTGCAAGGCCGACCCCCAGCGGCTTCAATGACATCTCTGCCCAGGGGCAACACTGATACTGCCATGGCCTCCTCCACATGACCGACACAAATGCCACAGGAAAATGCCAAATCAGAGAGCCTACACTCCTCAACCGTGCGCAAACAGTGTAGCCCCGCGCCAGGGAGCAGCAGAGGCGAGGCGAGGAAGATGCAGGGAGATTTAATTTACATGTGGCCACTCAGAGCCCAGTCGCAGCTGGGGCAGTGGGGGAGAACCTAAAATCCCAGAGGGCACCCCCATTCCCTTCCTCTTGGAAGACCAGTCCTTAAAGACCCTTAGGTGGGGCTCCCTGGGTTGCGCAAGAGGACGCTCCAATCAAAAGGAGAGATTTAGGAATAAGGCTGTCCCCAAAGTCGGGGTAAGTCCATGGCCGGAGATGGTTGCCTACGTGGTGGCCCAGGGGTCTGAGAGACCAGTCCATGTCCTGGGCACAGTCCTCAGCTTGGTGGCCCTAGAGGAAGCCCTCACGGCGGAACTGTTCCTGGAGAAGAGCTCGGTACTGGTCAAATCCCCCCTCGACCCGGGTGACGCCGCCTCCTTCACACACCCACAGCTCTTGGCACACCAGCCGGATGAAGCGTTCATCGTGGGACACCAGAATCACACCACCCTGAAAGACAGGAGACCAGGGAGCACTCAGGGGGCCCCTAAGGGGTGCTGAGGCCTGGGAAGGAGTGGGCAGTGTGAAGGTACGCTCACCCTGAAATTGTTGAGAGCGCGGCCCAGAGCCTCAATGGTCTCCATATCCAGGTGGTTTGTGGGTTCATCCAGAATGTAGAAGTTGGGGCTGGAAGGCAGAACCCAGGAAGGTGGGAAGTTACGGGGGCTGGGAGAAAAGGAACTCTGATACGAAGGCAAGACAATCATTTTCCATTAGGAAAGAGTGGGAAAGGGGAGAGCAAAGCTCTTGAAAAGGACGCCTCACCAGGGCATGGTCATCTGAGCAAAGGCCACCCGGCTCTTCTGGCCCCCAGACAAGCTGGCAACAGGGCGCACGGCCAGTTCTCCAGAGATGCCATACCGGCCCAGCTGGTGACGGTATTCCTCCTCAGGCCGTCCTGGAACAGGCCCCACCCCACCGTGTGGGTTCTCGGCCCAACTCCCTCCCTTCACATTCCCCCCAGCTCCACCCCCAATGCATATGTCCTCACACCCAGCGTCGGGGGGCTGCTCAGCAACCCCAGGTAGGCCTAGCTGTAGGCGTCAGGCCCGGCCCTCCTTCCCCAACTCAAATCCCTGACGCACCGGGGAACTTGCGTGCCAGCAGTTCCACAGCACTGACATTCAGGTCCAGCTGCTCCACGTGGTGCTGGCTGAAATAGCCAATCTTCAGATTCCTGCAGGCAGACAGAAAGGTGGAGAGAGGGCATGGAGGGCAATGGCCATAAAAGAGTGCAGCTACAGCACAGGAGGGTTTGGAGAGCGGCGATGTGGGCCCTACCTGTGAGCATGTCTGATGCCCCGAACAGGTGCCAGATCCCCCATAAGGAGCTTCAACATGGTAGACTTCCCAGCCCCATTCTCCCCAACCTGTAAGAAGTAACAAGAGAATGTAAAGAGCATCCTTGTGCGGGATACAGAAGTGGAGGAGATGAGAATGGGTCTCAGCTAGTCCCAGGGACTCCAACAACTAAAAAAATATTTTTAAGGAACTATAGAAAAAAATGAAGGAAGATGTAAAAGGGACCAATACCTAAGTACCCACTAAGTGCAAGGGAATTAATTCTCCCAATAACCAGGTGAGTTAGACATTATCTCCATTCTAAGGATGAGAAGACTGCTTAGTAACCAAGCTAGGAAATGGCAGCGTTAGGAATCGAAGTCTGACCCTGAAGCCCATGCTCTCTCCTCTATGTTCCACAGTTTGAGGAAACTCAGAGCTGACACCAGTAAGACAAAGTACTGCTCTAAGTATTTATAAAATACCACATGCCAGGCTCTCCATCTATGCTGCAGAGCGGCCCTGTGAGGCTGGAGGAGGGGCCAGTACAAGTATAGCAAAGCCCTCCCCCGGGAGGAGGGGCCAAGTATAGCAAAGTCCTCAGCCCAGGCGCCGACTCCTACTCCTGGGGACCTTCTCCCCCATGTGGCCAATCCACACCACATACAGGGGTGGGAGAGTCCAGTTCCAGCTCACGAAACAGCAATCATACCACACAGATGCGGGATTCAAGATCAGCAGAGACGGAGAGACAGCTGAAGATGACATGCTTTGGGTCGTAGTAGAAATCCACCTCATCTAGCTGCAGAATTGGTGGTGAGAATTTCTCAAACCCATCGGGGAACCTGCAAGAAGTGGGGGTGAGGAGCACGAGGGCAGCCAGAAACAAGAGCTTCCCCACCTGCCCCTCTGGCCCAGCACTCACTTCATCACTACCTCCAACTCCTTGTCCACGGGTTTCAGCTCCGGTCTGAGGAGAGAGGAGACAGACTAGGTTTACAACTTTAAAAAATAAATTTGTTTTTATCACACAAGTAATATACATGCCAGAAAAATAGGATTCTTTTTTTGGTAGTTCTTTTGTCCTCCCTGTTAATATACCGTGACGTATGTTTCAAGGTCACAAAATCCTAAATAAGCCTTATGACTCCCCTACCACCAGCACATCCAGAAATACTGCTTCAAGATTAAACCTCCAATGCTCTCCTGGGTATGTATCCGAAAAAAATGAAAACACTAATTCGAAAAGATACATGCACCCCAATGTTCACAGCAGTATTGTTTACAACTGCCAAGATACAGAAGCAACCTAAGTGTCTGCACATCCACAGATGAATGAATACACACACACACAGATATAATGGAAAACGACTCAGCCACAAAAAAAAGAATAAAATTTTGCCATCTGTAACAACATGGATGGACTTGAATAATATTATGCTAAGTGAAATAAGACAGAGAAAAAAAATACTGTATGATATCACTTATAGGTGGAATCTAAAAAATAAAGCTAGGGAATATAACAAAAAAGAAACAGACTCACAGATACAGAGAACAAACTAGTGGTTACCAGTGGGGAGAGGAAAGGGGTGGAGAGGCAAGATTGGGGTAGAGGATTAAAAGATACAAACTACTATGTATAAAATAAATAAGCTACAAGAATATATTACACAACACAGAGAATACCGCCGATATTTTACAATAACTATAAATGAAATGTAACCTTTAAATATTGTGAATCACTATGCTGTACAAGTGAAACTTATATAATACTGCATATCAACTGTACCTCAATTAAAAAAACCTCCACGGCTTCCCTAGTGGTGCAGTGGTTGAGAATCTGCCTGCCAACGCAGGGGACACGGGTTCGAGCCCTGGTCTGGGAGGATCCCACATGCCGCAGAGCAAGTGAGCCCGTGCGCCACAACTACTGACCCTGCGTGTCTGGAGCCTGTGCTCCGCAACAAGAGAGGCCACGATAGTGAGAGGCCCGTGCACCGCGATGAAGAGTGGCCCCCGCTTGCCCCAACTAGGGAAAGACCTCGCACAGAAACGAAGACCCAACACAGCCAAAAATAAATTAAATAAATAAAATTTAAAAACAAACAAAAAAACCCTCCAATGCTCAACACCACTAGTCATTAAGGAAATACAAATCAAGATCACAATGAGATATCACTTCACACCCACTAGGATGGCTAAAATTCGAAAGACAGATAATAAGTGTTGGCAAGAAGGCAGAGAAATTGGAACCCTCATACATTGCTGGTAGGAATGTAAAATGGTGCAGCTGCTTTTAAAAACAGTTTGGAGGGCTTCCCTGGTGGCACAGTGGTTAAGAATCCGCCTGCCAATGCAGGCGACACAGGTTTGAGCCCTGGTCCAGGAAGATCCCATATGTTGTGGAGCAACTAAGCCCATGCGCCAACTACTGAGCCTGCGCTCTAGAGCCCGCGAGCCACAACTACTGAGCCCACGTGCCACAACTACTGAAGCCTGTGCACCTAGAGCCCGTGCTCTGCAACGAGAAGCCACCGCAATAAGAAGCCTGCGCACCGCAACGAAGAGTAGCCCCCACTCGCCACAACTAGAGAAAGCCCACATGCAGCAACGAAGACCCAATAGAGCCAAAAATAAATAAATAAATAAATTAAATAAAATAAAAACAGTTTGGCAGTTCCTCAAAAATTTAAACATAGAATTACCATGTAACCCAGCAATTCCATTCCTAGGTATGTACCCAAGAGAATAGAAAACACATGTCTACACAAAAACTTGTACACAAATGTTCACAGCAGCATTATTCATAAGAACCAAAAAGGGGAAATAATCCAAATGTCTACCACCTGATGAGTCAACAAACAAAATGTGGACTATCCATACAACAGAATATTATCTGGTCATAAAGAGGCGTGAAGCACTAATCCATGCTCCGACACAGTGAACCTCGAAAACATTATGTTAAGCGAAAAAAGCCAGACACAAAAGATTACGTGTACAATTCCATTTACACGAAATGTCCAGAATTAGCAAATATATACAGACAGAAAGTAGACTGATAGTTGCCTAGGCCTGGGGGCAAGATTAACTCTCCAAGAGCAGTAACAGAATACCCTGCCTTCCTGCAGGGGAGGAAATTAAAGTTGGTTTGTAGAAAAGGGGAGATCTACAATGGGAGGGCAAGGGGTGGCCTACAAAATGAGGGAAGAAAATAAGAGACATGAGTCAAAGCCTGGTCAGAGACACCGTACTCACAGCTTCTCCAGCATCTTGAGTTTGCTCTGCACTTGAGAGGCTCTGTTGGCGTTGTAGCGAAAGCGGTCAATGAAAACCTGCAGGTGGATGAGTTCAGGTACTGTTCCGCTCCCTCACTCCCCACAACTCCAATACCCATGGGATGGGGCAGGTCCCCAGCGCCGCCTGCTCCCACACCTGGATATGCTGGCGATACTGCTGCTGGGCCTCATATTCACGCTGCTGATTGAGCAGCCGCTCCTGCTTGCTCTTGATGAAGGTCTCAAAGTCTCCCCGGTAACCATCCAGCCGCTGGCTGTGCAGGTGGATGATGTCTGTGGCTATGGCATTCAGGAAGTTGCGGTCGTGGGAGACGACCAGGATTGTGGAGGGCCACGTCTGAGGGGGGGGGTCACAGGATGGCAGGCCCAGTTTGGGAAGGCAGTCAGCTCCCAGGCCCCAACGGTCTTGGAGGCAGACCTTTCCCAGACTTACTCTGGCACCTGTAGGCACTCACCTGCAGGTAATTCTCCAGCCACAGGATGGCCCTTACATCCAGCATGTTTGTGGGTTCTGGAAAAGTGGAGAAGGACACGTTTGGGATAGAAGGGCTAGAGAACTGGGAACTTGGATGATGGCACGCTTTTGCACCCCAAAGTCAGGGTGCCCCATTTCAAACTCACCATCTAACAGCAGCAGATCTGGCCTGTGGAAAAGAAGAACGCAAGGCTTGAGGTTTTAGGCCAGCGACTTGTTGCCACCCCCCAAGAGCCAAGCCCATTCTCCACAGTATCCATACACAGGCCCAGGAGACTCACCTAGCAAACAGAGCCCGGGCGAGGGCCAGTCTCATCCTCCAGCCACCTGAGAACTCCCTAAAGAGAGACAGAGCTGCATCACAAGGGCGAGTGTTCACGAGAACAGGCAGAGGCAGAGCCAACAGTGTTCAGAGCCAAGAATGGTAAGGGCCACTCACCGTGTGGGCTGCTGCTGCATTTTGGGGGTAAAGCCAAGCCCAGCAAGAATGACTGATGCTCTAGGAGTGAAGAAATTAAAGAACCTGGCTGGAACAGGTAACAGAAGGGAAAGATGAAATCTGAAGAAAGGAAGGGAATTTTAAATACCTGGCAGGTGCTTTGTCAGCCTCAATCTCCTCCAACTTGGCATAGATTTCTGCCAGCTGTGCAGCTTCTGAGCCCTCGGCCCTAGGAATGGGGGAGGGGCAACCAGCCTGAGTGGGCGCAGTCTACTAGCGTAGCCTGCACCCCAGGACAGTTGCAAAGCAGGCCACTGGCTGCCTTGTTGCCGGGACAGGAACAGAGCACAGGAAGGACTTGCTCATGGCGGTGAGGGCAATGGGCACTGTGCCAGGAACAAGGGATTTACAGCCCCACAGCGCCAAGTTCTAAGACCTGCTGCCTACTAGGACGGGCACACGAATTGTGGATTGTGCCAGCACGGCAGGCACTCTGTGAAGCACAGCTGCTGCTGGTCAATCCCTCGCCAGGAGCCCTCACCTGCCAGCAGCAATCTGGGCGCTGAGCTCCCGCTCCCGACGCAGGAGATCTTCTCGCACAGTATCACTCTCCAGCACACTCTGCAGGGCAGGGGTGTCGTCTCCAGCAACCTCCTGCTCCACGTGCAGCAGGGAAATGTGGGCTGGAACCCGCAGGCTCCGGGTGGCCAGCATCTTCAGCAGCGTCGTCTTCCCTAGTCCATTCCGACCCACCAGCCCATAGCGGCGGCCCCATGCCAGGTTCACATCTGCTCCAGCCAGCAGTACCCTGCAGAGGTGGTAGGAAGGAGACAAAGGGTACTCTAGAGGTAGTTGCACAGCAAGTTTAACAACAGAAACCTAACTATTTTTAGCCCCATTTCACCTCTCCTAATTCTCCTTTAACTGGAAAAAGAAAAATATCACCCCCACTCCCCCACTGCCACTCCCTCACCTATCGCCAAAAGACACATCAAAGTTCTCAATTCGCACATCGTAGGATTTGTTCTTGCCAGATGATTCCAACCGACTCTCCTTTCTGCTGCCTGCCTGGCTGGCTGATGCCTCTTCCAAAACTCTTTTAAAGGAAGAAACGGATGGCTTTTAGCACTCCCAAGCACCCTTCCATCCCAATAGAGACTGCTCTGCTCTCTTCTCAGCCCTTCTCACTAAACTCACAGAGGGCTGCTGGTCTTGAGTGTGTCCTTCTCTGAGCGCTTCTCCTGCTTTGCCTTCAGTCGAGCCTCAGCTTTCTCTAGCTTCTTTGCATTCACTGTCTAAGGGTCCAAACACAACCATTTCATCCTAGGGTGTAGGCTCGGAGACTCAGGAAAAAACAATCAGAAATCCCCCAGAAAGATACTCCAATATTTAGAGACAATCAACTCCCACTCCCCCCCATAGATACAGCCCTCTCCTTTTCTTCCTCCTCCCCCTCCTCACCGAGGACTGTTCCCTCTTTAGCAGGCCTGGAAGTTTGGTGCCACAGTCTGTAAGCGATAAGAAAAGCTGTCACCTTCTCCCTAAGGGAAGGGAAACTAACATTTTGAGTAACTAACACAAACTAAACACAGACACATACATTTAAAGGAAAGCCTTACAAATTCTGGAGATAGGTATCATCCTCCCAACACTTAAAAACAAAACAAAAACTCAATTCACAGACTAAGGATACAGAGACTGGGAGCAGACAGGCAACTCTTACAAGATCATGCAGTTGGTTAGTAAGTCGCAAAATTGGGGAGTGAACCCAAGACTGTCCAGCTGCAAGGCCCATATGCTTCCTACCACATCCAAGAGCTTAGAGAACTCTCCAATCCTAATCCCTTTATTAATGGGCTCATCTGCCCTCTGTAAAGACATCAACTAGTTCCTACAACCTTGTTCTGTGGAACAGAGGTACCAAGAGTCCTGAGCTCCAGGGGGCAGGTGGCTAGGGGGTGGAGGCCAAGAAAAGGACACAGGGCAGCTAGTTCAATCTTCCCTCACTCTCACCGTAGCTCTCTGTTATCTTTGACAACTGGATGGGGGCGTCTAGTAGCACCTGGCTGTTTCCCTGGGTCTGTGGCTCAGTCCTTGAGGATAGGGATAGAAAGCAAAGAGTTAGAAGTGGAGGAGAAAGCTCTGTGGCCGTCAGACCTTCCTCCCTCACGTCTCCTCTCCTGACCGTCCGCCCTCCCATCTCCCCCACGAATATCCCTGCCCTGGCACGTACAGGCGCAGAGTGTTGTACATGCGCTGGCACACGGCCCTGATGCCCGCGTCATCCTTGCTGTCCCCGGACACCTCTTGCAACAGTTCCCCCACAGCTTCCACCAGGTCATCCACAGACTCGAAGTCCGCACTGCCGCTGTGCAAGACGCCTAGGGCGGGCGTGGCAAGACGAGGAAAATACCAGGTAGGGTGGACATACAAGCAGTTTTAATCCCCGTACCGCGGCCCCAGTCCGGGCTCCAGAACCAACTGGCCCTCGGGACAAGAGGTCACTCAGAGGAGAGGCCTAGCAGCGGTCCCCGGCACTGCCCTCCCTTAGTACTCCCCCCCTGACTACCACTTCGGCATCCCCAGCGCGTTGATTCGGTTCGGCTCACCCGTCACGTAGTCGAAGACCTGTCCGTCAATTTCGGGGAACTCGCTCCGCAGGATTTCAGCGCAAGTCGCCATGTTCCAGTTGGGATCCCGTCCGCGCAGTCGCCGTGAGACCTCGGCCAAGGCCCGCCCCCTGCCCGTCCCCGAAATCTCGCCCTTCCTTCCAAAGCGCATGCGAAACGGTGACGTAAGAAATGCGCAGAGTGCGCAGAACCCGGTGGGCGGGGTGAACGGAGCTGGAGGAACGGTGCGCAAGCGCCGCTCAGAGTCTACGCTGAGCCACACTTTCTGCGCTTGCGCAACCCTTTCCACGAAAAAATTAAGCACACGTGCGGTGCTCGCTGCCTTCTGGGAGGTGGAGATCCTGGCGGCGGCGGGGGCGGGGTGCAGGGAAGCTGGCGGTTTATCTGGGAACCTCCCAAGAAGGGCGGTTGATAAAGCACTTCGGCCTTGCTAGATTCTGTACGCTCACTTGAGGCGCGTCAGCCGCTGCGCGCCTGTCCGGGTCCATTTTGGAGCTCGCCGAGAGCTTTGATGACTCAACGCTGGTCCCTGAGCTTTTAGAAGCCCCTGGCGCCGTTCTGTGCAGCCGCGCGTTTTGTTCCGGTTCTCTGGCCCTACGGGCTGCTTGGTCAGGTAGCCAGCCCGCCCGCGACCTGCACTCAGTCCTCTCACACTTGACAGCTCAGCTGACTTCAGCGAATTACGTCCTCCCACCACCCCCGGGGCACTGCCTCACTGACCGCCACGGGGCAAGAAAACCAGATCGACAAGGTCTGTGTAAATGCACTATTTATTCCCTACCTACACCCAAAGCAAAGAGACTTCTTCGTACCCTGATGATACTACTGCTTCACATTTAACGTGAATATTCTTCCAACTGGGCTCTAAAATTGTCACCTAAAGTCACAACGTTATCCATCCTTTTGGCATTGTGAGGAATCGATCCTGTTATTGCCATTTTATATGAAACACAGGGAAAGTAATTCTGACGGGGAAATTACAGAACTATCTGGTTTCTTCAACATTGCAAGAGCTAAGGGAGAACCTGTGATTTTTAAGATTTAAGAAGCATTCACCAATCACAATGGACCTTGTTTGGATCCAGATGTAAATCGTGAAAATTTTTGTAGGACACTTGGATTAAGCACGAACACAGATTGGATGTGATATTAAGGAGATGACAAGTTAAACCACCATGATGCGACATGAGGGTTCATTATATATTTTCTCTTAATAGATGTTTTAGGTTTAAAAAGGTTGAGACCAAGCGAGGGAAAACCAGTGATGGCAAATCTTTATCTGCTCCAACACATCAGCAGATGAAGCACTCCCCTCACGGACTCACTCACCACACAATTCTATGGAGAGGGGGAGGCACAGAGGGAAGAATTTTCTAAGAGGCCTGGGAAGAGTCATTTTTCCTTTTTACAACCCACCCACTGAGGTCTGTGAAGCCTGAGTAACTGCCAGGAGGATGGAATTAAGAGGTCAGTTTCTAAGGATGGCTGGAAAGACCAAATGTAAACCTTGCTTAATCTCTGCTAATTAGAAAAATACCTGCCTAAAGCTGAGAAAGATTTTAAGGAAAGAATCTCTACCCTCAGGGAACCGGGGCCAGGTGGGGCTGCTTGTCCTTGAGGCTATTTTCTCAGAGGAGATGGGAGACCTGGGGCTAACACCTGTCAGGGGCTTAGATGGCCCTGAGGGACGTAACAATTGAGACAAAAGAGAGTTTGGAATAGAAAATTCTACTCCTGGAAGGCCAAGTAAGACAGGGGAGGACAGTCCCACCAGACCCCCTCCCCATGTACCTTCCACTTCAACATTTAGCCAGCAACACCATTCTACAGAGTTTATTAGGTTTATAACTGGACAAAGTCACACGTTGTACAAAATGAAGCTCACACTATCCCAAAGCAGAGTAGGAATCGAGGGCTGGGGATCTGTTACTGGCCTTTGGGGGAGCTCCGAGGTGAGGGGCAGCCGACCCTCCCACTCCAGAGAGATGTGGCCACAGGGGAGGGGAGGAGATGGGGCCCACCTGGCTTTGGTCGCAGAACTCAGAGCCTGGCACGGGCCTGGGGCAGGCAGATGGACGGAGGAGCAGGAACCTCAGAAACCACCCTGCCCAGGGAGCCCAGGGACTGCTCCAACAGTCCCGCTCACAACGTGGTTGGTCCAGACCTAGACGAAGGGGCTGGTGCAAAGGGAAGGCAGCAAAGCAGGAGGGAGACACTGACGTGTAGTGACCAAGGGCACCCAGACTCGTGGAAGAGGGTGGGTGGGGAGGCGGGCTAGCTACCACTAGGCAGCTAGCAGCGGGTCTCATAAATGCCGCTGCGGCCAATGTAGCGCACCCATTTGATGACGTCGTGGTCGCTGTAGTTCAGCTTCGGTTCAAACACCTTCAAGTAGCGCACCTTGAGACCAGAAGGCGCGAATGGCACCTGGGCAAGGGACAGCTCCAGTTAGGAATGTGACCTTCCTTTCACTGCCGCTCTCCTCCGGGAAGTTCCATAGCCTTGCCCTACCTCATCTCTCTACTACAGGTGTCTGAATGATTGGAACCCTGAAAGAAGCTGAAGGAAGCTGGGGTGGTGAGGGGTCCTCTAAGAGGTTACTAAGGAAGAAAGCATATCCAGGAGTAACTAGCAATCATTTGGGTTTGAAGTCAGGCCCTGCCTGTGATGACTTGAATCAATTCCTTTAATGAGCAGGTGGCAGCAACCAAAGACCTGCCTTAGAACATACTTATCCTGCTTAATATTAGGAACTTAAACAATAAGGTGGAAAAAATTACACGTCTAATGTGCACAAAGCAAAGTCAGCCCATTTTCTTGTCTGTAAACTTTGTGTCTTACGTGACATGCAAGCTATTTCAGTTTTCCCTAAGAACTGTTTTATGACAAGCCAAAGGAAGTCAAGGATTTTTGTCGGTGTGAATAGCAATTTCTAGTAGGAGGCCTAAGGCGGGAAGGAATGGGTCTGTGAATGGAAATCACTTCTCTCTGGGCCTCAGTTTCCTCATCTGCAAGGTGATAGGTGCAGAGGTTGATCTGAATGATCTCTAAAGCACACCCTGCCATGGCTCTAGGCCCCTTCTCTGCCATACCTCAAAGTTCATTGAAATGGGGGGTCGAGCCCATTTCTTCTTGTCGTTGGTGGGCAGAAGCTCAATCTCAGCGCTGATCTGCGATTCCTTCATGCCTGCCATGCGCTTGATCCTGGGAACACAGGGGCCCTGGTAGCCTGGAGGCGCTTCAAGGGGGGTTGCCCCTTTGGGGAGGTTGCGGGGTGGCAGGGAAGAGAACCCAGGAGCTTGTGGGAGGTGCTAGGGCAAGGAAATGTGGTGAGGACTCTGATAACCTCTTGCTATGAAACCTTGGGTCTGTTATTCCTTTAGCACTGTGGGCTGCACGCAGTTTCTACTTAGATACATGGCCATGCTATCCCTTGCTCTCTACTTCACAGAGGTATTGCAAGGGCAAATAGGGAAATGTTAAAGAATCTTGATAAATGCATGCATGCATGCATGCACCCCAGTGCAGGCATGTGCACGCTTACACAGAGGTATAAGGGGTGAGAACACAAGCAAAGGCTCCTGGAGAAGCAGTCACCCCCGTTCCCCCCCGCCCCCCCCACACACACTCACTCACTCACTCACTCACAGGACGAAAGGTGAAACTTAACAAGAGGGTACACCAAGGCATCTTGAGCCCTGCTGTGGCCTCATGAAGGAAAGACTCACTTCCACACGATGGCGTTCTCGCTGGCCTTGTACTTGGCCTTCCCCTTCATGCAGATCACCTGCACCCCACTGGTGTTCAGTGGGGTTGGGATCCTCACCTAGAAGTGACACACCTGTCAGGGAGCTCTGTCAACCCCTGACATCAGCTCCCTTTATTCCTGGAGACAAGTGCTTCCTCCTCCCCAAGTCCCTTATCCTCACCTCAATCTTCTGAGCCAGTAGTGAGGGCTTGAAGTTGGACTTAATGACCACCTTCACCTCCAGCTTGGTGCGTCCCACTTCCCGAACTAGCGGGATCACTCGGAAAGGAAGGATGATGTCCTTGGTGGTGCGATACCTTTAGGGGTGTGAGACCTTCAGGTTGGCACAGCAGAGCCTGTTCTCCTTCCTCTCCCCCCATCTCTGCCAACAGCAACCCCTGCTCCTCACACCCCAATGGCACCTCATGAGCTCAAATTCTCCGTCTGGTGGGATGAAGCTGATGCTGCGCTCCGAGTCAAACTTGCTGAGTCGCACACACTGGTGGAAGGTACAGTCGTCAATGGCAATTGATTGCTTCCCGCTGCAAGCAGGGACAGAAGGTCTCCTCATTGGTACAAGAGACTAGCACGAGAGAGTCGGGCTGGGAGATCAGCCCACCCCCAAAGGCTGCCAGAGCCTGGACAGGCGTGCACTATAATCTATGGAAAGCTGTCAGAATGCAGCTTTCTGACTTGCGGGTCCCTGTCCCAGAGTTATGGATGAGTGGGAGCTTTGCAAACTCATCATCTTTTGAGAGCTCTGCTGCTTGGAACCCAAAAGTTTCAGGCACACTGGGCAGGGGCCATCAGTATGTACAGAAGAATCTTGGTCCTTGGGATCAAACAAAAGGGCTCACTCTGAGTAGGATGAGGACAATCCCCTCATCTCTCTTAACACAGATACCAAGAGCAACCAAGCCAAGCACACCCTTAGGAAAAGGGAGTTTGCATTACTGCAAAAATGAAATCCAGAAGGAACCTGTGATTCACCAGGCTCTGCTCAGCCCTCCAAGGTCCACCCTCTCCCACCAGCTCCCCTGCCTCAGGCACCTCTTGCTTGTTTCATCAGCTGTGCCTTTGCCCTGCTTCTCAATGACAATCTTGTCATTCATCCCAAACTTGCACTCGGGCATGCCACTCAGGTAGCTCTTCATCACCACCCGGCCTGACACATGGGCGCTCAGCACCTGCCCTGGTGATGGACAGATAAACAGGAGCAGCTGAGTCAGGACCAATATCCTGCCCTGGCCCCCATCCCGCTTCATCACGAGAGGGCCCTCACCCTGTGGGGACATGAGGAGGTTCACACTCTCCAGCACATCCAGGAAGAGCTCGTTCCGGCGATACTTGATGCCCTCCCGCCGCCAGCCAATCTGCCCGGTCACCTGGCTGGTGATCTGAGACTGCTCTTCTTTTGTCTACATGGGGAATAGAGACAAACAGCAAGGCCTCACTCCTCTCCCCCTTCAATCCACTTGTCTCCATCCCCACTCCACCCTCATCCCCTCTCCCTTCTAGTCCCCACCCTGTGACCCATCTTCCCCCATGGGGCAGCGCCTGGAGAAAACTGAGCAAAGCTGCAAGGGTGGAAGCTGAGGGAACAGCTTACCTGATGCTGGAGAACACAGGGCCAACATGGTGCCCACAGGAAGCAGCAGAGGAGCGCAGATGGGAAGAGGCAGGCAGAAAAGAAGGAGAAGGCTATGAGGCCTGGATCCTAGAAGAGGGCCCAAGCTCTCTCCTCCTGAGGAATACCAAGCCTCCAGAGCAGTCCACACCCACCCTTCCCACAGTGTAGAAGGAAACTGCTTGAGCTGTATCCCCAGTAACAGAGATGCTGAGTTGGCAAGCTCCAGGGGTGGGAGAAGGCTACACAGAGCAAAAGAGGCCTGTGGTCACGGCAGGAGGCTCAGGCCAGCACTTCCTGTCTGGGGCAGGCTCATGAGTCAGCTCAGACAACGCTTGGGGGCCAGCAGGGATGAAGGGAGGTTGGACTCCACCCTGACTACAGCCTGTACAATTTGAGTACCTGGCTCTTGATGCCCTGCTGGGTGATGAAGGTTTTCAGCGCGCCTGTCTCTGAGTTCTGTGGGTAGCCAAAATCTAGGATCTCTGCAAAAGGAAGGGAGCCATCAGCTCCTAGAAAAAGCGGAAGGCTCCTTTGATCCAGTCCCTCCCCTGGCCTGGATATATCTGGCCAGCGTGGCTCCAGAAGACATTTAGGCACCATCTGCAGCAAAGTTTTAGCATTTACTCTAGGATTTGTGCTTTATAAGAAAACAATGAAAACATCACTTTTTTTTCAAATAGAAAAAATCAGCAGAAGAGTTGCATGGCCAGTGGGTGAGAGGTCAAGAAGCCCTTAGCCCTGAAAAGACAGAGATGTTGGGAAGATGAAAGGACTCTGTTCACTTAAATCATACCCTACAGAGGAAGAGAGGTAACGACGTGCCCGGAGGGGCCTGTATCATCTCACCCTTGTCCAGGCTCTGAGGCAGCTGTTGCGATGGAAAGCTGGGAGGAGAGTCAGTGTGGTAAGGCCCAAACCACAAAGATAAGAGGATGAAATGTGCTTAACTGAACTGCAGGAGGACCAGCCACCAAAAGACCTTTTGGTCTTCCCCTACCTCCATTCACTAGCCTATTTTTGTATTCACTTCAGATCAGCCTTTAGTTCTGGATTTGGACTGTCCTCCTCAGAGCTCAAAATACCAGATAGTCAGGAAAGGAAGTTCAGAGGGCACTGGAGCCTCAGACCTGCTCCCACCTCCAGGCCAGGCCCCAGCAGGTGCATCCCCACCCTAGACCCACTGCCCCGCCAGCCTCACCATCCAGCAGCTCATATATGAGCACAAAATTGTTCTTGATGTTCTCTTCGCTGATCTTGCCAAAGTAGGCAGCCATTACGTCACACATCTTATAGAGGAATTCGAAGACCATGGCAGCATTGACATTCTGCTTGGTGACAGCTGCCAGCCAGATGTTGGACCGCTTAACATGGAAGAAACTGGTGCGAGCAATGTTGGTGACGGGGCTGCGCACCTGCTGCCGGGCATGGATAACATTGACCCGAAAGGCGTCCACTGCGTTCCTCCTGAGAGAAAAGGGTGCACAGAGGCTGCTCAGTACATGGGCAAACCTCACTCTGCAGGGATCAACCACAGCTAACAAACAGCCACCCCCCTCTCTGCTGAAGTCTGACACGCACTCTAAAGCCAATGCCTAAACCGTTGGGGTGGTTCCCTAGGGCTCCTCCCAGTGGGGGCACGGGGCGGGGGCAGCGGGGAGGGCCAGTGCTAGGCTGATATCTGAAGGCCACGAGAGACAGGGAAGTCAAGTGGCAATGACAGGATGGCAGATATAACCACAATAAAGTGAGGTCCATCAGGTTTAGAGAAGTATGTTCCTGACTTCCAGGCCTGGCCCCAGTTTTCCTGCTGCCACCTCTATAGCTTCTCAGTAAGCTCCAGGCCCAGATGAGAAAGAGACGCTGCTGCGTCTCCAGTCTTTCCACTAGTGATCCCACCAGTGGGGAAGGCTGGCTCCTCCAGAAGTTAGACAAAGCCAGCATGACTTCAGGGAAGGCTCTAATCTACTGAGGGAAAAGCCGAGGGGCCATGGAGCTGGGCCACCCCATTCTTGTCCAGGATCCAATTCCAGGGCAAGTTCAGGGATGAAAAAGGATGAACAAAACAACGATGTGGGGACCGGGGTGGGGGGGGCAGGATCCCCCACCCACCTGTGCCTGGGCAGCAGCTTAACAGGCCGCTTACCTATTGCTATGGCAGCCAATGAGATGGGATGAGAGAAATGATGCCAGCAAGAAGAGGAGAGTGACAGCAACGAGAGAGAGGATTAGACACCAGCACACTGGGGTGGGCAGCACACACCGTGAGGTGGAAGCAGACGGGCAACAGGCAAGGGGTGGAGAGCACAGCAAGGCATGCAAGATGGTGTATGCCCTGGCCTTGGCTTAACCAGGCCCATCCAGGGTGCGAGTGGGGTGTGGGTGGGTATATGCAAGCCAGGCACTGCCACAACTCTAGCCCATGCCCCACCACCAGCCAACGGACAAACAGCCACAAAGACCAGGCTAGCCCATTAGCCAAGAAACCGGGAGCCACTGCAGCAGGCCCATCTCTGACTGTCTATTCTAAGCAATTCCAGGAAGAAAAACAGGGCAGCATGAACCAAAGGAGCCTAATCTCGTTAGAGCCGCTGAGGCTGGGGTAAGTCCCCTCTGTCAGGGAACAGCAGTGGCATGCAGGGTGGGGCAGAATGAGAAGAGAGGCTGTGCCTGCTTATAGAGGTCTGAGGCACACAGGACAAGGAGCTCTTCCCAGGCTACTCTGATAGGCCAGAAAGGCAGCACAGCCTCCCTGCTCATCCCTCAGTGACCCGGAGAGTGCCTCAGGTTTGCTCACCACCTCTCCTCCAGGAATGGCCCAGAGGAACTGAAAACAGCTGAGTCAGCAGCCTGACTCCTGAGAAAGGGAGAGGCTTTCAAGAGTCCAGTGACGACTCTCACCATGAGAAGGGCTTGTGAGAGCAAGACTTAGGTGGATTAGTACCACCAGCCTGACCACTGACTCCACCCGCTGGAGACATCTCCCTTCTCCTCAAAGGAGGGATCAATCTGCCCGGCCAAAAGAACTCAGCTCCAGCAACCAGGTCTGTCACTGCAGCAAACAGGAGGCAGGAAGGGCAGGGGTTCCTAAGACTGTGGGGGGCCTGCCTTTTCACAGGTCCCACCAAGCAGCCAACAACTGGCTGCCTGGCCAACACCACCAGACCTAATGGGAACCAGGCTGTATTAGCTGAGCTTCCAGGATGAAGCAAGGGGTGGGGGCGGTCCCAATCAAGCCTCTGGGAGAAAGAGACCTGGTCCTGCATGCTGGGGAGGTGGGTGGGGGTGGGGGCACAGCTGGCTCAGCCAGGGGACTCACCCGATATCATCTCGGTAGACTCGGGAGATGAGCACCTCCCCCTTGTGATTATAGATGAATAAGCCTCCAATCATGGCGGCAGCTCAGTCTCCGCGGCCCATCGCTCTGAGAACAGACCTAGGATGGGGGGGTCAGGGTAAGGGAAGGTCTCAGAACCCCTGCCAATGTCCCCTGTGGGGCTGTGCAGGTCACTGGCTGGGCTTTTTTTCTGATTTGATCCTCCAGCAAGTGACCCTGCAGCCCTCCCAGGCATGCCCCTCCCCTTAGCCAGGCTCCAGTTCCTGTTTATCCCATACTGGAAGGGAGAAAAGGGAGAGGGACTGAGGCCCAGGATTCTAAGGCCATTTTGACCCCCCGCCCCTTTTCTGGGGCTAAGCCCAGAGTAGCCCCTCCCCCATTTCACAGTGCTGAGCTCAGCAAGGCCCCTTCCTGTGCAGACTCTCACTCAGGCTCTAGCTGGTGAGTCACGGTGAAGGCCTGCCTGTGGCTGCAGGAATGGTGGTAGGAATTACTCCAGTTGGTTCAGGCCTGGGGCCCCCAGGCAAAGCTTTAGGAGCGCCCAGTCCCTCAGGCTCCACTACCCTTCTGAGAAGGCACCAGTGCCCGAACCTCCAGCTCTCTAATTCACAGAAGTCTAAACATTCCAGGAAAGAGTGTGCAGGGTGTGGGGAGGAAGAGAGAAGGGAGGCCTTAGGCCCTGACATGGACCCAGGAGTGTGGCTCCAACCTCTCCCAGGCAGTCAGATAAACAGGCAAAAGAGCAGAGTAGAAAGGCCCCAGTTCTGACAGACTACACTTCAGTGACCCAAGCTGCTTATTAGTTATTTTTGACCACCTCTCTTTTAAAAAGAGAGGCTCCCTCTCAGCTCCCAAGTGCAATGAAAATACAGGGGTGTGGGGGAATGGGGTGGGTGCAGGTTCATAAAAATCAAGAGATCCTTCCAGCCGAAATTCCGTGATTCCAGACCCACAGCATAATTCGCTTCTGACCCGAGTGCCTATAAACGAGGGGTTAGAATCCCTGAATTATCCAAATTATTTGGGTCAAACTAATTTAGACTGTTTGCAGTGAGAAAAAGGGTTAATTTAGTTCTAGATTTCCTGGATTAGCCCTGGTGTTAATTTCACAGGGGGCAGTTTAGCACACTTTTCTAAACTGGAAAATAAAGCCTATTACTGTGGCAGTCAAGGTCTCCCAGATTGCGTGAGAAGTCTCTCAAGGTGGTGGACACATCCCATTCCTCAGTCCCAAGGAGACTGGGAGAGGAAGTGCAAAATGGAGGTAGAGCCCTGGGCAAAGAACCAAGTTCACAGGTATCAAATGGTAGGGAGCTCAGGGCATCAGAGAAGCAGAGGTGGGGCCCAGGAAAGGAATGGCATATTTAGTTAAGGGACAGACTGGCAGCAACAGCCAGGAAGTATACTCAGGTGAGCCCACAGCGGCAACAGGTATGGTGGGGGCACCTGGAGAAGAGAGTTTCCAGTATGTCAAAAGTCAAGGCTTTAAAGAGGAAAAAACGGCAGGGAGAGACTAGTAGTGGTGAATAAGGGAAAGCTGGGTAGACGTAGCTTGCTGTGGCTGTGGCGTGCAGGTGTAGAAGCAGGCGGGGGTGGTGGGCTTCTCGCCCTGGGGAGGAGGACGTCGCGGGTAAAGATGGTTCCAGGGAGTGCGGGGGCTGTCACTCAACTGCGAGGAGGGGTGCCGCAGGGTGGGAAGCTTGTCCTTGCGCCGAGAGGAGGAGGCGCCGCGGGGTAGGGGGTTGTCACGATCCTAGGGAGGGGGCCGTCGCGGGGCATCCCTGCTCTGGGAGGATTCCAGTAGGGTCCCCTTCTCACGGGAAGCTCCGGGCGGGTCAGGTGGAGGGCACCGCTCAGCGCCCGTCCTGCAACCGCGCCCGGGGCGCCACCGCCCCGCCGTCAGCTCCCTCCCGGATCTGAAGGCTGAGGCCACTCCCGGGTGTGGACTGCTTTCCGCGTAGCGCAGTGCAGGCAAGAGCAAAGCTGGGCAGCCAGGCAGGCGTCTTCCTTCACCCCGTACGGCCAGATCCCTAACTCACCTGGTGTCCGCAGGCCCCTGCTCAGCCAGCCTGGCCACTCTCCGGATCCCAAGATGTCCGCCCGCCCCCTACTCGCCTGCCCGCTGCCTCGGCTTTCACTGCAGTGCCGCGGCACCGCCCCGACCTCTGCTGCGCGTGCGCATCCGCCGAGGCCGCAGACTACAAATCCCGTCAGGCCTCTCGGCCTTCTCGCTTACAATTATAAGCCCCCGAAGTTTGGCAAAACTACAACTACCGCGGCCTTTGAGAACCTTCGAAGGAGGGGGTAGGCCTGCCTTGGGGGAGGGGTAGGAGTGGCCTTATTCAGCCCTACCCGAAATACACAATCCAGAATACGCTGCTACACTCCTCACTTCATTTTCCCCATTGAGCATTCTGGGAATTGTAGTCTCTGCAATCCCTCCTGTTCCCATTTCAGTGTTTCCGAGAGCGTCAGAGGATTAGTGCTGGTTGTTGAGGCCCGGCTGTTAAGCCTTGAATTGCTGTAGGCCTTTTCAGTCTCCAGAGTCCGAGGACTGGTTGTCCTCACTTTACACACACGCGCGCGCGCGCGCACACACACACACACACACGACTTGGCAGTAGAAGAGTTTGTACTGTTTACTGTTTTATAACACCACCTCTGATTTTCCCAAGCTTTTTTGCATGATATATTTGTTCTAGACATGAGCCTTTTCCCAGGGATCAAGACCCAAGGTAGGGGGCAGGGTGTGAGGCGGCAAATATTTGGAATTAACTAGCTAAAGCTTTTCAAAAATATGTCTGTTCTACCTCAGCTATACCTATGTGACTGTGAGCTCCTCAAGGCCAGAAGGACCTGTGCGCCTTCTAGTGACAGGCATATATATTGCTTAAAAAACCGTTGGCAAGTTGAATTTAATTTGACATGGGATTTGAAATCCCTTCTCTGATGGACAGTTAATCTTCACATCCAAGCTGAGAAGAGACAGAGCCAATCCTGGCACATGAAAGGCCTTCCTGGCTCTTGCAGGACCTGAAGAACATCTGTTGGCTCTTCTCTTTCTGTAGCAAAAGATACCCTGCTGCCTTCCCTAGGCAGGGCTGAGCCCATCATGAGAGGAACGAAGGTCACCAAACGGTAAACCTAGTCGCAAACCTTACTGTTCCTAGCATCCTCCTGCTAGAAGCCAGAATATGGCAGGATGATCTGACTTCCTGAAAATTGGGGTCACAGCTTTAAGCCATTAAATGACTGAATACAGGCACTTCTAATTCTTGAATCAGCACTCAAGGTTTACTTCTACCTTTCCAAAAGCTTTGTCCTCAGTACATATCCTAAACCCCTACCAATTTAGAATAAATAATAATAATAGTAATAATAACAATAGCTACCATTTATTGAGCACCTATTCTACTGTGTGCCAGGCACTGTGCTAGGCACTTTTCGTACAATATCTAACTTAAATCCTCACAACAACCCTGTGAGGTAGGTATTATTATCATCATTTTACATATGAGGAAACTGAGGCTCAGAGAGACTGAATAACTCTCTTATCACGCAACCAAAAAGTAGTAGAGCTGGGATTCAAACCCAGAATAACCTGACTCCAAATCCCATGCTCCTGTGAACTAGAGTAGAGGCAGAGGGGAGAGGAAGGGCCAAATTCAAGAAAGATTGTTGGAGTGGAATGGATATGATATACTGACTAGTAAAATATGGGAAGGAATTTAAGCCCATAAATGTTTCTAGCTGGTGAGCCTATGAAGTGTGTGATGAAGGTAACCAGGATTGGAATTCAGAAGGAGCACACTTCGGAGGGGGGGGGAAGGAAATGAGTTGAGTCCACGTGGACACGTCCATGGAGAGGTCCAGCGGGTGATAAAAATACAGATCTAAAGATAAAGGGAAGTTAGGGCTGGAGATACATATTTGGGAATCACCAGCATATTAATGGCAGTTGAGGATGTCAGGATGATGATACTGTTTCGGGAGTAAATACAGAGGAAAGAGAAGTGGAACAGAGATAAAATACAGGGACCCTGAAGGCATGAGCAATAGTGGAGGAATCCTCAAGAGAGTCAGAGACGGAAGAATCAGAGGAGCAAGAGAAGTACAGGAGGCAGCCCTATAGTGGTGGCTAGAGGAAACCATGTTCTGGGTTGGGAGCAAACCTAGAGCTCCCAGAAGAAAGGCAAGACTGAGTCACACTTCTAACACAGCCCTCATGCACCCCAAATCCCAGGGAATATTTGTTAAATGAATGAATGCCAAAATACCCCTACCCTGGATTGCTCCAAGACCTGGAGCTTAGGACTTCATCTTACGCTTGACATCCCAGACCTAAAAATATGGAAGCCTAGGTGAGCCAGAATTTATAGAAGAGGCTCACAGAGAAAGTTGTGATTTGCTTAAATGGGAGAATAAGGTAAAAACTAAAACTTGGCACTCTGTCTGGAAGTCCCAGAAGTCACCCTGCCTAACCTTGCTCTGGGTTATCATGGTGATGGTGAAAACACAGGAGGGTGTGTGGGGCACGAGGCAGGGTGAGAACAGCCTGTCAGTTGCCTGGGGGGGTCCTGCGCTGAGCCCAACCTGAGACCCAGATTATGGGCTTTAACCAGATAGAAATATTATGGGGACACGTGTGGGAGGTTTGAGGGCTATGAAGAAAGGGAGAGAGAAATCAGGGGACCAGCCCCATGACCTAGGAGCGGACTGGGAGAGAGGGTCCAGCCCTCTGGTCAGGGACCAGCCCTGAGGCTTAAGTGAACTTGCATAGGCACGTGTGTGTTGGGGCAGGGGATGGGGGAGGTGTGTGTGAGAAAGAGGGAGAGAGGGAAAAGAGAGAGAGTCTCTCACACATGGGCGAGAGGCTGGGTGCTCCTCAGAAGCCTAGTGACTCAACGGGTTAAAGTGTGGGTATGGGGGCTGAAATATCCTTGGGAAGCCCTGAGGGGCTGCTGAAGCAGGGCTCCTGGTCTCCTTGGAGGCTGGGCCTCCCCTCGCTGGGGGCTCACAGAAAGTCAAACAGCCCGAAATTCTTGGCTGCTCCAGGCCCAGGAAAAATTGGGGGAGGAAAAAAGAAAGAAAAGAAATGTTTCAGGCCCCGAGGTGAGATGAGCCTGCTGGTTAGTAGGGTTAGGGTCTGAAGGAACCAGCACACCGAGCAGGCATGGGGCAGCGGTGGGGCTGGGTATAGAGCACAGATGCTCCCTGGAATCCACTAGCAGCTCAGGCAACTGAGGGGGCCCGCTGGGCTTCTGCTAAGGTTGAGCGCAGGTGGAGTTACTGTGGATGGTTACTGGAGGTGGCTACAGCTCTAGGGTGCGGGGCTGAGGCAGTAGCAAGGGCAGTTAGGAGGAGGGGCAGAGGAAGCAAGTCTTTTTTTTTTTTTGTATCAGTACTAAGGGGAAAAACCAAGAAATCGGCATGCATGCTTGAGGGGATGGGTTAATAGAGGGATGATGCAGCTGAATGAATGGTGAAAAAGAACTGAGGGAGGGAAAGTGGGGATGAGGGGTATGCAGGCCCTCAAGGGCACCGCTGGGTCAGCTCCTGAAGTCTGTGTGGTGGTGATGGCAGGTGGTAAGGAGCAGCACCAGCAGTTCGGGTCCCAGGGACACGAAGGATCCCGGGAAGTCCTGTGCAGCGGTTAGTGGGCAGAGGAACAAGCCGGGGCTGGTGGCAGGTTAGGGGCTGCAGTGGCGATCAGGTGCACCCTGCCCTCGCTGCACCCAGCGAGCGGTTAGCGGGCCTGGATTTAGTTCCATTTATTTCCCTTTCAGGTACCAAAGTAAAAATGACGGACGGACGGAGAAAGGGACGCGGCCTGCCCGGGGCGGGGTGGGATGGAAGTGGGGAAGGGGCCCTGCTCACATCACATCCACAAAGAACTCACTGGGGTTTCCCATGGCCATGCGGAAGGACTGTCTGCTGGCGGTCAGTTCAGGGGGCACGGAGGCCAGGTCGCGGCCCGGAGGGGCTCCCGGGGGCCCCACGGCCGCAGGCGGTGGGGGCATCATCAGCATGGGGGGGCCGTAGAGAGGGGGCACCCCGGGGGGGCCGTAGCTCGGGTGCGTGTGATGGCTGCGCAGGCTGCTGGCCAGCGAGTGGTGGCTGCGGTGGCTGTGCTCGCTGGCGGCAGGACCCGAGCGCTCGCTGGGCGCCCGCTCCCGCGCCCCCCGCAGGCTGCTGCGGGTCGTGTGGTCCGACTCGCTGCCGCTGCCGCCCGACTTCGAGTCCCCGGTCTTCGGGTCCTTCTCCTTCCGCCGGTCGCTGCCGCTACGGTTGGAGCCACTGCTCCGGCTGCCTGCAGGGGACAGGCAGGGACGGGGTGGGGGACACTCAGAGCTTGCAGAGGAAGCCTGGGGCTCGCCTGGAGCTCCCTCCACGACCCCCACCGCCTTACCTTCACTGTGCTGACTGCTGGCGCTGCCCCCGCCATAGCTGTACCCCAGCTCGGGGAAGCCTGGGTGCGGGTTGTAGGGGTGCGGGGGCGGCGGGTACTGGTAAGGGAAAGCCATGGGCCAAGGGGCAGCCCCTGGGTGCGGCAGAGGGGCCAGCGTGTCCTGGTCGGAGGCGCCGCTGGAGCCATCATGATCGTGGAGGGAGAGGTTGGCCATGTCTGTGGAGGGGAGGGGAGGGCATCTGAGCTGGGTCTATCCCATGCCTTCGCACCCGCAGTCAGCAGAGAGATGCCCAGCCTCGGCCCGGTGGGTGCGTTTGGGAAGACAGTGACAGCAGTGGCAGTGTCCCACCAGAACGGGAGGAGGGACAGGCCAGAGATCTCTCACTCCTTCAGACCCCCTCTGTCACCCTCCAGAGGTGGTGGGGAGGGAGATCCTGCAGAGCCAGCCCCCGAGAAAACCGTCCCCAGGAAGGCCCTGAGTCACCACTTCAGATGCTCAGTGCCAAATCCCAGTTTCTCCTCCTTCCTCCGTGGGCTGGAGGAAGGGGCAAAACTCTTGCTTGGCAATCGCCCTCCCTACTCTGTTCCCTTACGGGAAGGGTAGGATGGGGAATATGGGAGGCTGAAATACCAGACAGCCGCCAGCTACTGCATACCTGCACTTCCTCAGGTACAGTGCAAGCACTTCATCTCACGCAAACGTTACCACCCCATGAGGAAGGTTATTAGTCACACTTTTTCCAGATGAAGAAAGTGAAGTCCAGAGAGGTTAAATGACCAGCCTGAGGTCAACCCAAACTGCAGCCAGAGCAGAAGCTAAGAGTTGCTTACTTTACCTTTCCAGATGAGGGCATTAGTAAGGAGGAGGGGGCAGTTTGGGGAAATTTAGCCCTCCTCACTCACTTAGGACTAAAAAAACACCCATTAAAAGCCAGAATGAACACAGGGCCTTTCAGAGCCTCCCCACACAGAAGGCCCTTGGCCCAGATCAATTTTCTGGTGCTTCTGGGGAGGGTGGGAGTGGGGTGGAAGGGTCCAGAAACAGAACAACTTAGATGCCTCCTCTGTGCTCTCCACCCCATTCCCAGCCAGGCCTAGTTCTTCACAGCACTTGAGTCACTGCACTAACATTACTTCTTTCATGACTCTGACTCCCCAGTAAACTGTGCACAGGCAAGGCTGCTCCCACCAATGTTGGAACTATCTGGAAGGGAGTATAAGGGGCCACTAGACCTGCCTGCCTGGGACACCCCTTGTTCACAGGTCCCTGGGGTGATCAGGTCCCTGGTTCTCTGGGACCACCCGTACCAGGTCCCAGAGCTCTGAGAGAGCTGCAATTGCCCAGGAGCCAGCTGCTGGATACAGACTGAGCCCTTTGTTGCAAGCCCTTAAGGGAGCTGAGCCAACCTTACAGGGGAGAAGAGGTCAGGAGAGGGGGCTGAGGCAGCCTACGGAATCTACCAGCCAAACCATCAGTCAAGGCCGGCAGCTAGCATGAGAGGTGGTGGCGGTGGGAAGCAGGGGCGTGCCTCGGTGACCACTTCAGCTGCCAGGCTGTCATCCCATGGGGAGTGACTGTGTGCTCCGGGGGTTACCCAGGTCCCCAGCTATTCCCTTTGAACCTTGCTGTACTCCCAACTGAGGAGACCTCACCAGTGAGAAGGAAAAGACCTGTCCTGTCAGCATCTCCCTGAGCTCGGCTCCTGCTGGACTTGGTCCATGGGTAGGAGACCCAGAATGCCCCTGGGATGGAACAATGTCTCTCTGAGCAAAAGCCACAGCTATCCTGAGAAGCTTTATGTACCCATGAAGGTTTGGGGCCAGGGCTCACTTCTACTAATGATGATAATAATAGCCGTATTTGACTGAGTCTAAGAAGCCATTGATTATAAGATGCACCCCAATTTCAGAGATACTGAAATGTGAAAAAAATGTTCATCTTAGAATTAAATATATGATAAATGGACAACTTTTTTAGAGCAATTACTGTGGGCCAAACATAGTCCTAAAAGCATTACATACATTATCTTATATCATTCTCAAAACAGACCTATAAGTTTTACTGTTATCTCCATCTTACAGATCAAGAAATCAAGGCACTGAGAGGCTGTGTCACTTACTCATGTTCACACAGTGAGGGTGGAGCTAAAATCTGAACTCAAAACTAACTCCAGGGCTTCCCTGGTGGTGCAGTGGTTGAGAGTCCGCTTGCCGATGCAGGGGACACGGGTTCGTGCCCCGGTCTGGGAAGATCCCACAGGCCGCGGAGCAGCTGGGCCCGCAAGCCATGGCCGCTGAGCCTGCACGTCTGGAGCCTGTGCTCCGCAACGGGAGAGGCCATAACAGTGAGAGGCCCGCGTACCGCAAAACAAAAACAAAAACAAAAACTAACTCCAAAACCTTATGCATCTATTACTACTCCATGGGGCCATGCCAGAGCTGCTGAGGGACAGGGACCCCACCCAGCCTACACCAGGGACTTATGCTCCACAAGGACAACCTTTCTAGCCCCTAGAACCTAATCTGAAGCATTTTAAGGGCTAGCTTTTGGACTCCAGCCAGCACCACTGGGCTGAGAGAAGCCTCCCTCAGACAGGGGTGGCTGCTGGGGCCGTGCTTCAGCTCCCAATCCTGAGCTCTGCTGCCCTGTTTTGAGGACTCCTCTTCCTGAGAGCTGTCCACAGGCTCCGGAGAATGGGGGTTCCCTACATACTTCTCCTGCTTAATAACCCTCATTGGCTTTGTACTCTCTCAGGATCAAGTCCAAATTCCTTGGTACAGCTTACAGAGTCCTCTACAGCCTGACCCTGACAGCTTTTCCAGCTTCACTGAGAGGCACAGCCCCACCCTGAGAGGTCTGAGGAGGCTGTGGACTTGAGGCCTCAGGCCAGCTCCAGGACGTCCTGCCTTAGTGGAAGCTGCTTGGTGCTGTGAGGGTGAGCAGGGGCCAAGGCTAGGAACTCTGTTTGGCCTTGCTGGGACAATGTTTCTGCAGCACCACACACCTAGGACAACCCTGATGGTGGGAAGAACAAAGGATCTGGAGCCAGAAAGACCTAGATCCAAGGCCTAGCTCCTCTGCTTCTAGCTGTGAAACGTGGGATGGACTGCTTAACTTCTTTAAGTCTCAGTTTCCTCATCTGAAAACAGGGATAGTAATCCGTCTCCCCAAGGGCTGTGGGGAGGTTGTGAGGCTTGAATGAGAGTGAGATGATGCTTTAGAAACAATCAGCACGGTGCCGGGCACAGAGCAGGCACTTAGAAAATGCCAGCCCCCAGAGGGGGATGTAGGGCAGGTAAAGAGGCTGGACTGGGCTCTGCCTCTACCACAGAACTGTCCGGTCTCGAGATTCCCCCAGCTCTGCTACCCCCTCATCTGGGTTCCCTAGAGTCTGCTGCCACATCCCCGGGCAACTCTCCACTTCCAAGCAGGAGACAGGGCAAGGAGGTGGGGGAGGCACGTACTGCCACAGAGGTCGCCGAAGATGTAGTAGCACTGCTCAGAGAAGGTGATCTTGTTGACAGTGTGGCGGATGAAGCCGGCCTTCAGCAGGTTGCTGGCGTATTTGCGGGCCTCTCGCCGGTCAGTGAAGCCTTCCACGTTGTGGTACAGCCAGTCCACCACATCCGAGCCTAAGGGCAAGGCTGCCACTTGACTGGGAGGCCCACCTGACCTGGGCTCTTCTGGCCTCACAGAAGCCATGAGGCTAGTGCTGATTCCAGCTCAAAGGAGTGGCCCATGGGAGTTCTTGGCCCCCCCGCCCCCCGGCCTGCCCTGCCCCACTGCTCTCCACCCTGTCCTTCATCCCACCATGGGGCCCTCTCACCGATGAAAGCATTGGGGATGGTAATCTTGAGCCACATCCTGTCACGGACCTCCAGCCCGGATTCAGGGGAGGCCATGGCTTTTACGATGGCGGCCATGTCACTGTGGATGGACAGGTGGAAGTCGTCTAGGCCTGGGGGTAGGAGGCAGAATGGTGAGGCAGAAAGGGGCTATGGAGCTAGGTACACAGAAGTTTGCATTCCAGCTGTACCACCTAATAGCATGGACCAATGTCGAGCAAATCACCGATTTGTTGGACACTCAGTTTCCTCTTCCATAAAAATAGGGACTTTAGTATCTATTTCACAGGATATTTAAAGAGAGAATTAAATAGTGTAAATGAAGGGGCTTAGCCCAGTGTATAATGCGTGCTATGATAATAAAAAGGCAGTCATTTACTGAGTGCTTACTTTATGCCACACTGTGACTGATGCTTTACTTGTATCCTCTCATTAAACCCCCAGGAACCTGGTAAAGTGCATATCATTAGTCCCATTTCACGAGAGGAAACTGAGGCTTACTGAGTGCTCAGTACAGGTTCAGAAGCAAACTCTGTTTGGTGAGGGTCAGCATCCACTGAGGAAAACTGCAGAGTAAGGTAGCTGGAATGAACTGAGTCTTCTCCTCTCCAGCCCCCTCTGACGCTCAAGCAAGAGGCTCCAGGTGGGCCTTCAGCAGTCCCTCCCAGCTGGCCCTGTCTGCTGGGCCCAGGGGTCAGGGTTGGACACTCACGCTCTGTGTCAGGGATGGAGCTGGTGATGGAGGAGCTGGTGGAGGTGATGGTGCTCAGGGAGGGGCTCATGCCGTAGGCAGGGAAGGTGCCGGTCATGGCTGCAGTGTGGGAGACCCAGGCCGCGGGGTCAATGGGCCGGATGGGCTCGCCTGCGGGGAGGATGAGGAGTCAGGGGCTGCCTGCCCTGCCTACTGCTTGGCCCAACAGGGTAGGTATGAGGGTTCAGGGTAACACGGAAGGAAGGAGAGATAGGGCTCACATAGGTCAAGCACCAGCTTTAGGGCCAACTGCCCCATCCACTTACTCCTGGGCAGTGTGAAGCACCCACGTGGACTTGGGTCCCAGCACTTGGCTACAGTCAAGGTGATGGGCCTGAAAGCAAGGGTGTCCCTAGTAAGGGCAGGATGTGCGGAGGCCAAACCAAGCCCCTTGCCTGATAGCCAGAAATACCTGTCCCCTCCTCCCCAATGCCATCCATACCCTGGTTTGTGCACGATCTCCCGCAGTACCCGGACCGCGTCGTCATTACTCATGTTCTCAAAGTTGATCTCGTTTACCTGGGAAAGAGGACCAGGAGTGGGATAAGCAGCTGTGCTGGGGAGGTGGGTAGGGAAGCTGAGTTTGGTGGGCCAGGGGGTCTTCCCCTTACCAAGAAGCAGGGTACAGACGGCATGGACATCTCCCCATCCCTATCCATACCACCACCCACGGTGGGCAATGGTACCTGTAACAGCATATCTCCTGGCTCGATGCGTCCATCAGCAGCCACGGCCCCCCCCTTCATGATAGAGCCAATGTAGATGCCTCCGTCACCACGCTCGTTGCTTTGGCCCACAATGGAGATACCCAAGAAGTTATACTTTTCTACAGGGAGTAACAAGACCTTGAGAGAGGAACCAAGTTCCTACCCAAATTCCAAGCCCCATATTAGAAAAGGGTAGAAAGGGACAAGAACTAACACTTATTGGACCTGAGTCAGGCACTGTATTCCACACGCTCAAACATGCTTTCACTTGATCCTCGTTGGCTATGAGGTAGGGACTCAGTCCTGTTTTACAGAGCAGACAACTGAGGTTCAGAGAATTTAAGTGACTTTTCTAAGCCATGAAGTGGCAGAGTCAGGATTCAAACTCAGATTTAAATTCCAAAGTTGGGGCTCTTTTCCCTACATCCAGCTATCTCCTAAAGAAGAGCACCTAGGGTAGAAATCAGAGAGCAAGAATGCAGTGCCTGAAAAATGGGAAGCGGGGAGGAATCAGAAATCACTTCCTCTAGGAAGTCTTCCCGGATGCCATTCTCTGCGTCCATAGCTCTCTGTGCTTATCTCTGTCATAGCCCTGATCATGAGCTACTGAAGTGATCAGTGTATGTACCAATTTATGCTTATGAAAGAGAACTTCTTGAGGGCAGGGAACGTAGCCTGTGCCTCTCTGAACTCCTCGAGTCTGCCCAGCGTCTGGCATGTAGCAGGTGCTCACGAGAGTTGTTTCACCAGACTCACCCATGTTGAGAGTGACCGTGATGATGTTGAGTGACATGGTGGAGTCCGTGATGCTGCTGAAGGACGAGGACTGGAACAGACAGAGGCCCTGAGTAGCAGGCAGTGCTGGCAGGAACTCACTGCTCCCACCTGGCTCCGCCTCAAGGTGAGCCCTCAGCACCACCTCCCCTCTCAGGTTCTAAACCCTGACCCAAGGGGAGGGGGTCTAAGGAAGCACAGACTCTGGCCCTGCCTGGGCAGGAGGGCTCGGTCTGCTCCCACCCACCCTAACATCTCAGCTCCATACCCTCTCAATCCGCGAAACCTTCTGCTTCCGCCGCCGCCGCTTGTGTCTTCTCATCAGGCGTGAGGCGCTGCTCTGCTCTGTGGAGCTGCTGAACCTGTGGGGCCCACAGTCATTCCCCACCGAGCTGGCCCAGCCCTGCCCCATAAGAGGCAGCGCAGGGCCCAGGGCCCGCCCAGGGGCCCAGCATCCTCAGGGTTCAGGGCTCCTCCGGGGTCACCTGTCCCACAGTACCCATGAAACCAAAGCCCCACCTGCTGGTGGAGTCATCCTCATCTGAATCAAAGAAGCTGGTGGTTTCCAACTCGCTGCTCATAAGGGTGGATGAGCTGTCATACCCCCCTGGCTCTCGCCGCCGCTCCCCCTTTGCAGTTCCATTTAGCCGGGTTGCTGCAGGAGATGGAGGCAGCTGGGTTCACAGATGCAGGAGAGAAAGAGGAGCGAGGAAGGAGCAGGGGCTGCACTGGGGCCAGGCGTACCCAGAACTCAGGAAGTAGGGCAGAGAGGTGGGTAGCTGAGTGGAAGCTGCGGGGGGGCGGGGTGGGGGTGGGGAAGGTGTCTGTTCAGGGAAGACGCACTGTGCTCTGGGCCATCCCTCCGTCGTGGCCGCTCTCGCTGGGCAGACACCAAGGAGTCAGTCTCTGTGTCATTGTCCAGGTTCTCCTGGCTGCCCCCACCAGCATGAGGGCTGCAGGGAAGAGAGGACTTGGTGGGGGAGGGGGCAGGCTGGGGGCTCCCTCCCCCAGCCCTGAGCTGAGCTGACGCAGACCTCCCCCATGGGCCCTCCCCACCCTCAGGTCACACTCACTGGAAGGATGGGGGCCGGGAGTCCCCAATGCCTCCTGTGCGCTCCATGGGCAGTGGCAGTTCCGATGGGTTGTCAGCACAGAAGGGAGCTGGCTCTGGGTGTGAGCCCTCAGCCGACACCAGCTGATGGGGAGAAAATGCATGGATAGTAGGGCGCAGGGGCCCCAGGGAAAAGGGGATAGTTGGCTTCTGGCAGGGCATGAGACTTGGGGAGAATGAAGCAAGGGACATGCAGGGAGAAGAAACAGGACTGTGTTAGGTCAGCTGAGATGAGGAATGGACCCACTGCTGGGTTGATGAGGAGGCTGGGAGGCATGGGTTGGTGAAGTGGGATGGGGGCAGAGAACAAGAGTCAGAGGTCCAAGGTAGAGGTCAGCAAGTGACAGAAGGGAACCTGAGGCAAAGTACCTCAGAGGACATAGGAGACGTTTTTGTCTCCAACGTGTATTTCTGTCTCTCTTTTCCCCCTTCTCACCACTCCCTCACTTTTCACCGAAGCTACAGAATCTGGGGTGAGAGTCAGTTCAGTTAGAAAACTCAAGGAATATTCAGATACTGAAGCATAAAACCACAGTCTCAGCAATGCCTTTCCTCCATCCAGCCCACTGCAGGAATGCAGGTGGAGAGGGCTGAGGGGGGCTCCTTACCCAGGACACCACCCGGCCATTGAAGCAGGGCAGCTTGGCATTGTCGTCCGAGATCTCCTCCTTCACCACTCTGCAGGGAAAGGTGGGTGTCAGAGCGAGCTTTCTGAGGTGGAATCGGAGGCATCCTCACAACCCCAACTCTCAGGGGGTCCTCTACCCTAAACTGGGAATCAAACCACCAGCATAAGCCTGTTCAAATGGGAGCAGGGATGGGCTGACCAGGGACAGCTCTTTGTCACCACCAGGAAGACACCAGCCATGCCCAGGCCATCTGCCTTCCTGGGGCATCCTCTTGGTCATCAGGTGATTGCAAATTACACCTGACAAATCACTGTCCCCAATGAGTGCAGTCGCCCCCTAGAATCTCGAGAGCTGTACCCATCCTAACAATGGCTCTCCTGGGCTGGACTTTATCTTTCCCTCTGACCCTAAACTAGGAAAAAGCACACCCGTATCACTGTTCTTCCCTTCTCATTTGGGAATCCTAGTATTCTTGTGGGAGATGTGGATGAGGAATTTAAGGAAATTAGGAAAGAGAAGGGGAGAAGGCATTTACCAAACATCCTCTACTGCCACTATGACATTAGTAACAACTGCTCTCATATATTGAGCATGTATTGGGTTGGCCAAAAAGTGCGTTCGGATTTTTCCGTAACATCTTATGGAAAAACCCCAAGGAACTTTTTGGCCAACCCAATATTATAGGCCAAGCACAAAGCTAAGTACTTTACTTGTATCACTTCGTTTAACATTCATAGTAATGTTATAAAATAGATACAGATGGGGAAACCAAGGCTCAGTAGGTTCAGAAATTTACCTACAGTCACACGATTAATAAGTGAAGAGATGGAATTTGAATCCTGGTCAGCCTGATTCCAAAGCCTTTATTCTTACCTATTATACCATCTTATCTCCCTATAGTTAGAATGTATAATCTTCACATCAGCCTCATTGTATAGACCGTATGATCCTGATTTTATGAATAAGGAAACTGAGAAACAATCAGTGACTTGTTCAAGGTCACAGAGCTAGATGTCAGAGCTGGAATTCCACCCCAAGCTCGTCTGACTCCAAACCCCATATTCTTTCCATGGTATTTCACATTCTTTCCCGTACAGTGAGAGAGGTGATGTGGGTCTGTGTGGAGGGTGACGGTGTGGGAGACAGTGATGTGGGACATGGGGTGGCGGATGCGGGGAGGGTAGGATGTAGTCACAGGCATGTAGTTTGGCCTGGGGCATGCAGTGAGGCAAGAAGTCAGACCACAACTACAATATGGGGCCAGGAAAGGAGATAGAAAAGCTTGAGGCCTGCACCCCCAGACTGATCAAATACCCCAGGAGCACAGAGCTAGAAAGCTGTGATCAGGGGCAAGAGGAAGACACATGCCTGGAGTTATGAGCAGAGAGGGAAGACAGCAAGGAAGGAGGCTGGGAAGCCCAGTCCTCCCTTTTTCTTAAAGCAGCTCCTGCCCAGAGCTCGGGACGTGCTTGGCTTCTTGTGATGCTCACATTCTTGGACTCACAGCCAAGTTCGAAGGCTGAGACTGCCCTCCTCCCTCCCCTTCAGCTTTGGCTCCTCCACTGTTTCCAACCCCACAGCAACCCCAGGAAAGCAGCTCAAATCATCCTGCTCAGGCCCACCATGGCAGAAAGCCTGGAGACAGAACAAGCTAGAAAACAGGGACACAGAGATAGCTCAGACCCACCAGTCAGTCTGACCACAGGGCACCCCAAGCTCGCAGCCCCCATGGGAACTGGGGCTCAAATTAAAAGGAGGTATGTGGGTCACGTGGCAGGGACTGTGATCTGCTTTGGAGAGGGTCTCAGCAGCCCTGTGGTGGGAAACTGCTGCTGAGGCCCCACCACACAGCTCAGCACTACAGATGTTTCCTCTCTTTCTGGGGGTCACCGACAGGTCACCAAGGCTCTGCTGACTCACAATGATCAGCTGATCTTCGGGAGCCTTGGGGGACCTCAGACAGGCCTCCCCTTCCCGCTGTGGAGCTGAATGGCTCAGGGTTCTGCAGCATTTATGCACTCACACACACACACACACCCCAAGTGGAGTCGGACAAATCTGGGTTCAAATTCCAATTCTGCTACTTATTAGCCCTCCTATCTTAGAGAGGTTTCTTGACTTTTCCAAGCCTTTGTCTCATCCTGGTAAGTGAGATTTGTAAGTGCCTGGCATGGTCTAGGCATACACTAAAAACTATTTACTAACTTTGTCAATGTTTTGTGGGATCCATACTCTCTTTCTAACTAGGTGTAAGTTTCGAAGGGCAGGGGCCAAATAAATCTGCTTATCACTCCTTGTTCATTCAATTAAAAAGCCTTTGCCAAGAGCCCAGTGGGCTTTAAGTTTTGTGCTTGCCATTGCATGGATCTCAAGAAGCATTAGACCTGGAGCCTGTCTTGTCCTTGGAGGTTACTGTCCAATGCATAGTTCACATGAGTATATTGCAAGTGGGAAGTGATCAGAGCTGTAAGAGCAGCAGATGTGTTCACTGGACAGACATCTACTGAGTATTATTTAGTGTTAGGTCCTGGCTAGGAGCTGGGTAGGTATAAGGATAAATAGGAATAAGTGCCATAGCTTTAAAAGTGCAACCCAGAGGAAAGGAGAATTTGGACCTGGAGAAGACAAGGGAAAAGAAGTACTCCAGGTAGAAGGCCCAGAGACAGGCTAGTGTGTGACATGGAGCGGGGAGCAAAACAGTTAGTGGCCTGACTTCCCATGTTATTCCTCCCATGGCTCAAGGCCCCTCAAATGGTGGTACCTTGTTCTTCCATCCACTATCCCCTCAGTGCTGAAAATGTTTAATTCTTCTTCTATATCCCAAATAATTTAAGAGGGCTGGACCTACCCTGAGCTTGGCAAATACTTCTGGAGACCAGATGGGAGTTGGGAATCCTCAAGTCTTACACACCAGAACCCCAGAGGGAGAGCCTGGAAAGCTGGAGGAGATGGCAGCCTTCCTCCTCTGACCCACTTTCCCATCTGTCAGCAGAGGTTGCTGGGCCCTGCCAGACCTCCGTCTCAAGGGGCTGGGATAAGGGGCAGCCCTATCACCTATACAGTTTGCCAAGGCTCAGCATCTCCCTCAGAGAGGATGTACCTGTTAAATGATGATAATACCTACAATTGTGTGATTAACGCCTTAGACTTTGGAACCAGGTTCCTAATAAGCTCTGTCACTTATTAGCTGTGTGACCTTGGGTAAGTAAGTTACTTAAGTTTTCTGTGCTCTAGTTTCCTCATCTATAAACTGGAGATATTACTACCTATTCCACAGGACTGTAAAGAGCATTGAATGACTAAAGATTTGAAAGTCATTTAGATCAGTGTCTGCACACTGTAAGCACCATAAAAAGAGTTTGATAAATAAATGAAATACATATATAAATATATATTCCTTAGTTGTTTGTCCTCTGTGACAAGACAGCCCTACCAGGTCTCCTGATCATTAATCCTTCTAGAAATAAAAACAAAATCAATCTCCTCCACTTCATTTTTACCATAGTTCGCAACCCTGCTAAAATGGCCTACTCTAATATTTTGCAAAAGACGGTTCAAGTTCCAGTACCACTGATGAATGCAAGATGGCTTCAGGTGTATCTGAATGAATGTTTAATTCGAGAGTTAAACATTTATTTTTAACATATTTTAGAAAGAAATATAAATAGAATGTCAGACCTGTGGTTTCATATTATTGACTAGGTCAAACTAAGAAAGCGTGAGTGGGCTGACAGTGGATTTAAAGAACAATATTAAGTCAACAGTGAGCGGATATAATGGGGGTTAGGCCTGGCTTGACAGCAGCCTGGGGAGAGTGGGAGGCAGCCCACAGAGATCTAGGTTTAGGAGGTGGGGGCTAGGCCCAGTGGACTCTGGGATGAGTGGGAGGTGGAGACACAGGTCTAACCCAGTCCCTCAAGGCACCTGACCCCAGGGTGGCCCCAGCGTACTGAAATGCAGCTGATTTTCCCCTATCCCATACGCTGAGGCAGTATCTTGGTCTCTTCTAACTCCATTCTTCCTTTATCAGACCAAGGCATCTGCCCACCTCACTCCCACCCCTTGCAGATGGATCCCTCTTCAGCATCTTCCAATCAGGGGTCTCTGTCTCTGGACTGAAGCCAGACAATCATTACTACACTAGGAGTACCCAACCCCAAGGCAGGAACAACAACAGAAACAAGAATAGAAGCCGCATAGCACTTCCCACTGTACAAAGCACTTTCACACATATGAGCTCTTGGGCTCAACAAACCCTGAGTTCCAAGGGGAAATGTGACAGCAAAACATGCAGAAGACAGAAAAGGTGCTAGCGTCCCAGAGCCAGGAGGGCTGGGGTCCTTGGAGAGAAGCCAGGCTGATGAACACGGGGGAGAAGAATTTCTCCCCTCACTCAGCTCTGGGCCTCTGCTCTAAAGAGCAGCGTAGGCCTCTGGCTAGGCTGGAGAGGCGGCCTTTAGGCCGGGAGGGCCCGGGAAGGCCTTCCCCGCAGGCCTCCAGGCCCAGTGCCCAGTTAGTGAGGGGCAGGCTAGTGTGGGGGGCCTCCCCCTCCCCCAGTCCCCTGGGAGTTGGGGGGGGGCGGTGAGGGGATCCACCAGGCTCCCCCTCCCAGGCCAGCTGCTACAGAACCTTCCGGCTCCAACATTCCATCCCCTCTTAAAGGGGAAGTCACTGCTTCCAAAACTCCGCCCGTCCAAAGCCCTGCAGCTGGGTGGATAAGACCCCTCCAGGGAGGGGAGGAGGAACACCAAGAGACCCTTCCTGGCCCTCCCATTAAGAGGCCCCAGTTCTGTGAGGGACTCTGCACCTGGGCTAGTGGGGAATCCTCCTCAGGGGTGAGGTGCTCTGCTCCCTGACAACATCCCCAACAGCCCACAAGGGACAGGGGAGACAGCTAAGTAAACATCAGAGCTGCAGGCCTTAGCTTACAGCCTGAGCACTCCCCAGCCAGTGCAAAGTCCCACAGCATAGCCCTTAGATGCTCCGTATTCCAAATATGGCTCTGAGTTGTGGAGCTGAAAAGATGGAGAAGGCGAAGGCCGAGTGCCGAACACCCGAAGTCTCTGCTAGAAAGGTGGCTCTGTTGGCAGGAGGAGGGTTGGGAACAGTGCTCTGGAACGGGTGGAGGGGGGGAAGGTGTGTCTGTGTGGGCTGCTGGTCTCTGAGGAGGTGAGGGGGCTTGACTGCGCTGGAACTGACTGCTCTTAGGGAGTTGGACGTCCCCTTAAACGAGGGGACCAAGGTCCCCCACAAGAGGGGAAAGGAGAGTCCCTAGAGGGGCTGGAACTCCAGCCTCTGAAAAAGCCAGTGGGGACCAAATGGCCGAGTCGCCCCTAGAATCCAGAGTAGGGGTAGAAACCAGTGTAGCAAGGGGAGTCCGAACTGGCCGAGTGGGCCCCTAGAAGCCGGAGGGGCCGGGGTCCCCCGGAGGCGAGGCGGGGCCATCCTCACCCGAAATCGTCGTCCATAGACTTGAAGAAGAACTTATAGCTGGGTCGCTGCAGAACGCCCTTAAAGTCCGCCAAGGTGACGCGCTCGGCGGGCAGGGGCAGCTTCACCAGGTACGGCGTCTCCTGCCCGTCCAGGTGGTAGATGATCTTGGTCTCGCCCATGGCTCCGGCCTCGGGCCCGGCGGCCCGCGCGCTGCCTGCTCGGGCGGCGAGGCCGGGCCTCGTCCGGCGGCGGCAGCGGCGGCGGC